>NC_091340.1:26507209-26650491 GCF_038502225.1 Cherax quadricarinatus | reverse complement strand
GTTGACCAACCATTGATTATCTCTTTCTAATTTAATAAAAAAGGCCATTAAGGATGATAATTGGGTAGTTAAGTTAGTCTGAAGACCCAGTCAGTGTCAGGTCAGAGTATGTGTCACGTGGGTAGTTAAGTCATGTGTTTGGCAGGAAATTTATGGGGAACTGAACTGTACTGGCTGGTGCCTGGTGGAGTGATGTGTTGGCACCCCTCCTCGTTAGTGCCTGCTGAAGGTGCCAGCACTGTGATGGCACTTGACTCCCTCCCCAGGGAGATTCTCCCTAGCATATGAGATTATCTCCATCACCAGGGAGATTACCTCCCTTGTGAGGAAGATTATCTCCCTCACAAGAGAGATTAACTCCCTCACATAAGTCACTCCATACTGGAGATTATCTCCCTATTAACATATATAAACTCACTAGTAAGGGAGATAGTCTTCCAAGAGATTCTTGCCCCTGGTAAGGGAGATATTTTCCGTAGTGAGAGAGATAATCTCTCCTAGTAAGATATAATCTCCCTAGTAAGGGACTCTTGCTGGCAAGGGAGACTCCCTAGTAAAATAACCACCCACAGGATGAGTATGGGGTGCATAATAAAGATATTAAGCCTTTCAGGGTTGAGAGGCCCTCTCCTACACTTGTTCTCAGGGTCGAAAATTTTTCGGAAAAAAAAATTTTTTCTTATGAAAATAGAGAATCTTTTCCCGATCATAATGACACCAAAAGTATGAAATTTGATAGAAAACTTATGGAATTATGCTCTTGCAAAGTTAGCAGTCTCGACGATGTTTACGCATTGGCGATTTCGCCCACTTTGAGCCCTATTTTCAGCCAATTCCAGTGTACTTGTCGACAAAAATCATAACTATTTCGCTAGAACTCCATTTTTTCTATCGAATGAGTACAAGAAACCACCTATTTACAGATTTCAACTATCCAATAAAGTGGTCAGAAATTAGCAATTTTGCCAATTTCACACAAATTTCAAAACCTGGAGTTTACCTGGAGAGAGTTCCGGGGGTCAACACCCCCGCGGCCCGGTCTGTGACCAGGCCTCCTGGTGGATCAGAGCCTGATCAACCAGGCTGTTGCTGCTGGCTGCACGCAAACCAACGTACGAGCCACAGCCCGGCTGGTCAGGAACCGACTTTAGGTGCTTGTCCAGTGCCAGCTTGAAGACTGCCAGGGGTCTGTTGGTAATCCCCCTTATGTATGCTGGGAGGCAGTTGAACAGTCTCGGGCCCCTGACACTTATTGTATGGTCTCTTAACGTGCTAGTGACACCCCTGCTTTTCATTGGGGGGATGTTGCATCGTCTGCCAAGTCTTTTGCTTTCGTAGCAAGTGATTTTCGTGTGCAAGTTCGGTACTAGTCCCTCTAGGATTTTCCAGGTGTATATAATCATGTATCTCTCCTGCCTGCATTCCAGGGAATACAGGTTTAGGAACCTCAAGCGCTCCCAGTAATTGAGGTGTTTTATCTCCGTTATGCGTGCCGTGAAGGTTCTCTGTACATTTTCTAGGTCAGCAATTTCACCTGCCTTGAAAGGTGCTGTTAGTGTGCAGCAATATTCCAGCCTAGATAGAACAAGTGACCTGAAGAGTGTCATCATGGGCTTGGCCTCCCTAGTTTTGAAGGTTCTCATTATCCATCCTGTCATTTTTCTAGCAGATGCAATTGATACAATGTTATGGTCCTTGAAGGTGAGATCCTCCGACATGATCACTCCCAGGTCTTTGACGTTGGTGTTTCACTCTATTTTGTGGCCAGAATTTGTTTTGTACTCTGATGAAGATTTAATTTCCTCGTGTTTACCATATCTGAGTAATTGAAATTTCTCATCGTTGAACTTCATATTGTTTTCTGCAGCCCACTGAAAGATTCGGTTGATGTCCGCCTGGAGCCTTGCAGTGTCTGCAATGGAAGACACTGTCATGCAGATTCGGGTGTCATCTGCAAAGGAAGACACGGTGCTGTGGCTGACATCCTTGTCTATGTCGGATACGAGGATGAGGAACAAGATGGGAGCGAGTACTGTGCCCTGTGGAACAGAGCTTTTCACCGTAGCTGCCTCGGACTTTACTCTGTTGACGACTACTCTCTGTGTTCTGTTAGTGAGGAAATTATAGATCCATCGACCGACTTTTCTTGTTATTCCTTTAGCACGCATTTTGTGCGCTATTACGCCATGGTCACACTTGTCGAAGGCTTTTGCAAAGTCTGTATATATTACATCTGCATTCTTTTTATCTTCTAGTGCATTTAGGACCTTGTCGTAGTGATCCAATAGTTGAGACAGACAGGAGCGACCTGTTCTAAACCCATGTTGCCAATTTCCAAATAGGGTCCAGAATAAACAAGACAGACATTCCTGGCACTAAAATACACCTACCATCCGACTTACGACCGAGTTCGGTTCCGAGAAACTGGTCGTAAGTCGAACTTTACTACTGAATATCAACAAAACATTTTTGTAATTGCTTTATTTTATTGTTTTATTTTGGTATTTCATGTTTTACTTTACTTTTTATGCTGTTAGTACTGTATTTTATACTGTAATGTTTAGGATAAACACTGTGTACAACACAAATAGTTGTTTATTTCCCAGAAATTTGGCATAAAAAACACGGTCGTAAGTCAAGTGGTCGTAAGTCAGATGGTAGGTGTGTGTGTGTGTATATATATATATATATATATATATATATATATATATATATATATATATATATATATATATATATATATATATATATATATATATATATATATATATATATATATATATATATATATATTTATTATTATTATTATTATCACACTGGCCGATTCCCACCAAGGCAGGGTGGCCCGAAAAAGAAAAACTTTCACCATCATTCACTCCATCACTGTCTTGCCTGAAAGGTGCTTTACACTACAGTTTTTAAACTGCAACATTAACACCCCTCCTTCAGAGTGTGTGTGTGTGTGTGTGTGTGTGTGTGTGTGTGTGTGTGTGTGTGTGTGTGTGTGTGTGTGTGTGTGTGTGTGTGTGTGTGTGTGTGTATATATATATATATATATATATATATTTATTTTTATATATATATATATATATATATATATATATATATATATATATATATATATATATATATTTATTTATTTATTTATTTATTTATTTATTTATTTATTTATTTATTTATTTATTTATTTATTTATTTATTTATTTATTTATTTATTTATTTTGTGTGTTTCTCCCTACAGTGTGAAGGTAAATATTTGATGCAGATGACCAACATGTTATGTTCTTCCTTTCTCTAACTCAGCCCTCACAATGTAACTACCCAATGCACCTGACAACATTGTTATTCTTCTTCCTACAGACTGAAGGTGGCTATCTGATGAGGCTGACTATCAAAACTATAAAAGAGAGTGATGCTGGTCTCTATTACTGTCATGCTCGAAATGCCTTTGGCACCTTCACGCACACTACAAAGGTAATGCACCTTCACACGCACTACAGTGTGGCGTTACCTTGCACTTCATAAAACTCCACTGTGGGTACAAATTTACAAAAAATAGATTTTTCTTCACTTGAAGTGTTTTATAAATAGTCTTTCTATATCTCCATAGTTTTCTAGTCTGGTGCACAGAATTTGCAACAAGCCATCAACAGGAACTAAGGTGGCTTAGTGATCTCCTATTTATGTTTCGCTCACAGGTTCAGGTGAGCAAGCATGCCAAGCTGGAGATTGATGTGTCAGAGTGCTGCAGAGTAAATAACGTAAGTGACACCTGTCTGGACGCCTGCTCCTTTGATCAACTCAACTTTGAGAGTGTGATGAACCGTGACGAGTGCATCCCGGACTTCAGCAAGCTCATGAAGTGTGCAGCAGGTGAGAACACACACAACCAGGCTCTGAATGGTAATTCATCTGGCAGGTAATGAGATGGAGAATCAAGCCTTCACCACTCCTTGTGTGTGTGTTGGAAAGACTGGGTAAAGGAGGTTTTGAGTGCTAGGGCTTTGACATCCAGCAAACTTGTGTGTGCATGATAGATAGGAGTGGACTCAAGTGGTTTTATGACTTGACGAGCTGTTGGAGTGTGAGCGAGGTAAGATTTGTGAAGGAATTTAGGGAAAACCAGTTAGCTGAATTTGAGTCTTTGGAGTGGAAAGTAAAGTGCCTGTACCCTAAAGGACGGGTGAGGATGCTACAGTTCTAGAGGTGGATAGTGCCTGTACTATGAAGAATGGCTGAGGATTTCACAGTTCTGGAGGTGGGAAGTACAGTGCCTGAACTCTTGAAAGATGGGTGAGGATGATACAATTCTGGAGATGGAAAGAACAGTGACCAAAAAATAGAAGAAATGCATTCACCATCATGGCCAGAAATGCTCCAGGTCTTCAAGATCTCCCCCACATACAACACCTTCTAACACCTGTCCACAGATGGTTCTGACCACCGCAGCTGTTGCAGTCAGCGCCAGGTGCCAAAGAAGTGCCTAGACTGGTGCCGGGGGGAGCTCGTGCCACTCCAGCACCTATGTGACCTGCAGTGGGCACCCATCATTTTCTCATGCTTCAATGAGGGTCAAGGTAATTGTTACATTTACACATGAGAGTGAAGGTAACTTATATTTACACCTGACAGTTAAAGTAATTGATTTATACCTAAGAGTTAAGGTAATTTGTACATTTATTATTATTATTGTTATTTTTATTATTATAATTGTGGGAAGTGCTTAACCTATATGGATGATACAGCACTTGTGAGGATTGGTGGGGGATTAACCAGGTTTGATCCAAGGGAATGGTAGCTAGCAACCAGCTCCCTTTCCTCAGATCAAGAGCCAGCATTCAGGTCTGACTTTGCTGTTGAAATGGATTTTTGAATTTTGTGATTTAAATTGTGCTCTTGAGATTGGTTTTAAATTTGACCTTTGACAGAGCTGCTGCCAGGTCCACCCCTGAAGGTGCAGGTCAGCATATATGGTCCAACAGGTGCCAGAGTCACCTGGGACCCACCTGTCAAGAACCCTGAGGCTGTGCAGCTCTATAGGTAAGCTGCTCTGTAGGTAAGAACTTAACAAACAGTGGGGGGTTCTTTAGGTAAGAACTTCCCACACGAGAGTTCTGTAGGTAACTTTCCATGCTGGCAAACCCAAGAATAGCGTTTCGTCATCTTAAGAGTCATCATAGAGGAGCTTTACAAGAGAGGTGACTGTATATGGAGAAGATTTATAAGAGTTGAATATATATAGTAGAAAGAATAGGATGTGTTAAGACACCTGTTGTTCCTGTTCACCCATCAGTACAGTGGGTACCTGGGTGTTAGAGGACTGGTATGGGTTGCATCCTGGAACAAAATTGACCTAATTTACCCAAAATGCTCTGCATAACAAGCAGTTTTCTATATAGTAGTATGTCAGTTATGGTCTGTATACTTTGTACATGTACTTATAGAAATAAATATTATTATTAAATTATTATTATATAACTAAGACTCCCCTATTAGTAAACACCTGTCCTGTTTCCTGATGAATCTTGCCTAACCCAACCTTCACTCTGGTAACATCTCTTCCTCTCCTTGACCTGGTTCTGGCTTCTTTCCTACCCAGCTCTGCCCTGTTTGTACAGAAACCCTTAGAAATCTGTGCAGTCTGCTTTTGTTTTGCCTGCACCAGCACTGTTACTGGTAACACAATACCATGACTGGAACAATACAAAAATAACCCGCACATAGGAGAGAGAAGCTTTTGACGGCGTTTTAAGAACATAAGAACATAAGAAAGAAGGAACACTGTAACAGGCCTACTGACCCATGCAGAGCAGGTCCATGTCCCCTCCCGGATTAGACCAATGACCCACCCAGCCTGATCATCTCCACTCAAGGATAGAGCACTGCACCAGACCCAGCAGCACAAGCTAGTCAGGTCCAACTCGCACCCACCCACACCCACTTATGTATTTATCTAACCTATTTTTAAAACTACACAACGTTTTAGCCTGAATAACTGTACTCGGGAGTTTGTTCCACTCATCCACAACTCTATTACCAAACCAGTGCTTTCCTATATCCTTCCTGAATCTGAATTTTTCTAACTTGAAACCATTGCTGTGAGTCCTGTCTTGGCTGGAAATTTTCAGCACGCTATTTACATCCCCATTATTTATTCCTGTTTTCCATTTATACACCTCGATCATATCCCCCCCTAATTCTACGCCTTTCGAGAGAGTGCAGATTCAGGCCCTTAGTCTATCCTCATAGGGAAGATTTCTGATACATGGGATCATCTTTGTCATCCTCCTCTGTACGTTTTCCAGAGTATTTATATCCATTCTGTAATACGGTGACCAGACTTGGACCATCTACAAGTAAATGATCCAAGTTGGACAGTTTAAAAACCAACAAGTTGAAGATTGAGACACTTGGGAATTTTTATTGAGGAAACGTATCGCCAGTTAAAATTAATGGACTGAACACGTCAACTCTAGGCTGAGGGACTGATAACCTCATTTTCCTCTTATTCTCTATATTGGACTGAAGAAGCCACTGGCTGGTTAAATATTTCCTCAGTAAAGATTCCCAGATGTTAGACAAGTGACTCATTCTTCAGCATAAACAAGATGGAGTGCTCGGCTCATCACCCCACACTTAATGTATAATTATCCTTCATTGTAGTTTTGTTCTCTTATTAAAACTTTAATATCCTTTACTAAATTATCTTTACTTTTAGCCAGTTCTTGAACTATCATTTTTCTTTTCATTATCTCAGCTTGTTTACTTAGTGCCTCTCACATTTATTGTAAGGAAATCTTTAAAACTTCTACATATTTCATTTCATAAAGTTCCATTATTTATCTACGAGTCTTTCCTGTTTTACCTGATTTTGCTCAGTTTCAGTATTTTTATCCATCCTTCCACTGGCTTTCTTGTCTGCAGGTGTGTTAGTACTGGCTGTGTTTATATCTGGTATCTTTGTACTATTTATATATTGTTAAACTTGCATTAGTCATATGATTGCAAACATTGATCCTGACATTAACCTTTTATTAAAGACACACATGATCCTAACAACAATTGCATTTATTACACTGCTAGTCAGGCTAAGACACTACTCAGTGCCAACAATAACATAACAGTATTCATTTATAATGTCAGATTACTAAGCAAGCATAATGATGACCTCCAAGCACTACTGAATTCTCTAAATGTCAGTATGTCCATTACTCTCACTAAAACATGGCTAAAACATGTTACAAACATCTATTCCATATCTGGCTACACAGCCATACACAATTGTAGGCCAGATCAGTTAGGAGGAGTAATGGCTATATACTACTATGATGAACTAGAGTGTATAAATTCTGCTTGCACAAGGGATGAACATGGTGAATATACCTTTGCTAAATTTAAATCCAAAGACTTTACAAAACCTTTAACCCTTTCAGGGTCGACAGGCCCTCTCAGAGACTTGTTCTCAGGGTCGCCCAAATTTAAAAAAAAAAAAATTATTTTTTCTTATGAAAAGATAGAGAATCTTTTCCCGATCATAATGACACCATAATTATGCTCTTGCAAAGTTAGCGGTCTCGACGATGTTTATGCATCGGCGATTTTGCCCACCTTGAGCCCTATTTTCGGCCAATTCCAGTGTACTAGTCGACAAAAATCATAACTATGTATTTTGCTAGAACTCCATTTTTTCTATCGAATGAGTACAAGAAACCACCCATTTATTGATTTCAACTGCCCAATACAGTGGTCAGAATTTAGCAATTTTGCCAATTTCACACAAATTTCAAAAGATGCCAATTTCCGAATAGGGTCCAGAATAAACAAGAAAGACATTCCTGGCACTAAAATAACATTTCCTCTGTTCATTAGTCATGTCCCCATTCTTTTGCTTTCCACTTAGAATTTTTATTCTCACAAAAAAATAGAAGATTTACTGTTATGCAGACTACTGCATTAGTGTAGAAATGGTATAAATAATATCAGCACACTTGTGAAAGAATATTAGACTCGCCAGTTGATGTGTATTGGACGCATAGCATGATTTGTTTACTTTTGAACTTTGGTAAAAATCGAACATATCTGCTACTTTGAGCTCAATTTCAATGTACTTTTCATTGTAAAACCAGTCAAAATCATCTCAATTTCTGTAATATGTCTTCCATTCTATAAAATGAGACCAGGAAAACTAGAATACAACAATAAATGCCATACAAAAATACAGTGCAAAGTCGCTGTTTTAATCCAAAAACACGGTCAAAGTTTTTTTTTTTCTCATTACGCACTGTGTGCTGCAGGATTTTTTTTATACCATGCACACTGACCACATAAACCCATTCTTTCATATGTAGGCCTACCAGCTTTCTCTCATTAGATTTGAAGGCGCTAGAATTTAGGCATACTAGTACGTCAAAAACCCTGGTGCGTAAGCCGTACTAGTACGGCTGAAACCCTGGAAGGGTTAACAGTTGGAGCAATTTTTAGAGTTCCTCACTC
This sequence comes from Cherax quadricarinatus, assembly GCF_038502225.1. Classification (NCBI taxonomy): domain Eukaryota; kingdom Metazoa; phylum Arthropoda; class Malacostraca; order Decapoda; family Parastacidae; genus Cherax; species Cherax quadricarinatus. The sequence continues at coordinate 26,641,998 of NC_091340.1, read as the reverse complement.
CAATATTTACTCTTTTAGTGAAAAACTAAGAAACATAATAACTAGTGCTGAAATGAGCAAACATCACCTAATACTTACAGGGGACTTCAACATAAATCTCATCCTTGACCATGACCCACAAGTGACTGAATTCACAGACACTATGAACAGCTGCTTGCTTCTACCAGCAATAACAATACCTACAAGAATCACTGACACAAATGCCTCATTACTAGACATATCAGGACAAACACTATATCCCCATTAAGAGCAGGCATAATTACTGATAACACCACTAACCACTATCCCATCTTTCTCATAACCAACTTGTGTGAGGCACCCCAGGACATAACTAAGATCACATTGCGACTACATGACGAGTCACCTAGTAATAAATATTTCAGCATTTAGTGAAAATGACTGGCAAAACGAGCTAGCAGACAACTTCAATATTGATGAATGTGTTAATATTTTTTTACAAAAAAAAAAAAAAAAACCTATAACATGCATTGCCCAATAAAAAACTAAACAGATCATACTTATTACTGCACCTACTACATTCATAGAACACTTAATTCTGATATAAACCCTCCCCTCAAACGTCTCCTTACCAACCTCAACAGAACACACGACCATAACACAAGGCACAGATCACTCTTTGATGTTCCTCGAGTCCATCTCACACTATGCAAAAACTCAATGCACATAAAAGGCCCTAAAATCTGGAATTCATTACCTGTGAATATAAAAGAAACACTGTCTGTTTATAAATTCAAATCTCTTCTCAAAAATCACTTACTCACCCACAACTAAATAAATACTGAATAATTGTATCTCATAAATTGTATCTTGTAAATGTTTCTCATTATTGTATCTCATAAATGTCTAACCTGTGACCCAATCAAACTTTATTTTTTAATTACATTACCTAACAGAATACTCCATTCTACTGAATGCTCAGCAACACAGTAAATGACCATATGACCTGTCTTTGTAATACTCATTTGTGCTAAATTGTTATCTGTTTACAATAATGTTTTTACCACTGAATATATCATTGCTTAGTTAATCTTAAGTTAATTTTAAGCTGCCCATAATGCTCTGCATACAAGGGGCTTTGGCATGTTACACTGTAATAACTTTGTACTTCACTGTATCATGTTCAAATTAATAAATAAATAAATAAATAAATAAATAAATAAGTCACCATGGACCCCAAGAAAGCTTTAGTGCCATCCTTGTGGTAAAAAGGGCGAGAATTAGTATGGAATTGAAAAAAGAGATCAAGGAAATGTGTGCAGAGTTGGTTGAACTGCAAACCTTTATGGATGAAAATCACCCTAACACAGCTATTGCAAGCTGTGCTTATTACAATGACAATGTTGTGGCCCATTTTAGGCAAATCTTAAAGGAACACGAGGTACAGAGCTCTATGGACAGATTTGTTGTGCGACAGGGGTCCAGTGACTCAAGCTGGTCCTAGTGGCATTAAAAGAAGGGAAGTAACCACGGAAAAGAACTTGCTACCTTAAGTCCTCATGGAAGGGGATTCCCCTTCCAAACAATAACTTCCACCATCTCCCATCCCATCAATCATCACCAGATCTTCAATAAAGGTAAGTGTCATGTATTCTTTATTTAGTACAGTAGTAATTGTGTATGGCTTCTTTTTGGGTGTATAAAAATGGATATTTAATGTGGTAATTTTTTTTTTTCATACTTTGGGGTGTCAGGAACGGATTAATTTGATTTCCATTATTTCTCATGGGGAAAATTAATTCGGCTAACGATAATTTCGGCTAACAATGAGCTCTCAGGAACAGATTAATATCGTTAGGGGAGGGTCCACTGTACTAATTTTATTTTTCTTGTAAAGATAATATTCCATGTTAATATTTTAATATTTTCCTTCTATTTTTTCAGAACAACACTTACATATAAAAGCTCTGTTCCTTTTCATCACAAAACACACACATTCTTTTATTTTTACCAGGCTGTGGGACTGGTTGTTCTCGGCATCATACACTCTGTGTGTGTGTGTGTGTGTGTGTGTGTGTGTGTGCGTGCGTGCGTGCGTGCGTGCGTGCGTGCGTGAGTGAGTGAGTGAGTGCGTGTGTGCGTGTGTGCGTGTGTGTGCGTGCGTGTACAAGAGAGAGAGAGAGAGAGAGAAGAGAGTACTGAATACAACAGCAGTCTACTTTACGAGGTCTTGTACCCATTAGACCAGGATCCCCAAACTCTTCAGCTCTGACACCTTCATGAAGTTTCAGATTGTCCATCAACCCCTAATCATTTATTATATGAAAATAATTTAATAAATAGTACTTTAATAGTACTACGAATAATAATGACTTCACGTATATCCTTCCCTGTGATAGATCACAGATACACAATGCAAAGCATGTCCCCAGACATTTACTTACCCCCTTTTAACCCTCGGCCATTTATTGACCCCCTTCACTAGTCCCATCGACCCTTATGGGTTGATATTGACCACTTTGGGGAACCCTGCATTAGATGGGCCAACGTACGGCTCTGAAGAATGCCTCGTCAAGCACATCATAACACTACTTATGATAATGTTTCTCTACAGAGTGTTCTGGAGGCCCATGGGACAGCGGGCAGCACTGAAGAACGACACATCCAACACTGAGCTAGTCATTGAGGGGCTCAAGTCTGATGTAACCTACGAGATTGCTGTTAAAGCTGGCAACCACAAGGGCACATCAGTCCTTACCCCTACTGTCACCTTCACCCATGGTGTTAGTTATGTCAGCTCCACTGCTACACAAGGTGAGTCTCCAGCCCCTAGTGTCAGCTTCACTGCTACACAAGGCGAGTCTCCTACCCCTAGTGTCAGCTCTGCTGCTACACAAGGCAAGTCTCCTACCCCTAGTGTCAGCTTCACTGCTACACAAGGCGAGTCTCCTACCCCTAGTGTCAGCTCTGCTGCTACACAAGGCGAGTCTCCTTCCCCTAGTGTCAGCTTCACTGTTTCTATCCACTAGTGGTGAAACGTGTTCTCTAATAACTGTCCTGAACTGTACATTAGTGTATTTTTCCCTTCCATAGTATCTAATTATAACCATAATTTTTAAAGGGGATGGAGGGGTAAGCCAGTGGAAGGCCTCAATCAGATGACCAAAAGCTCTGGCTGCAAGTCGTATAACTAAGGCCTGTGTCAGGAAACATTTGTCCAGTTTCCTGACAAACCTTACCTAACCTAGTGTCAGTTACACTGCTAATTCCTTCTATTTGATTAGAATTAGAAATTAGACAGCAGTTTGGAGGGTAATAAGAATTGCGGCATCAGGACACGTCCTACAGACGTGTCCTGATTTTAAAAATTACTTAAAGAACATAGTAATTTAGGAACATTGCAGTGGGCCTACTGGCCATTGCTAGGCAAATCCAACCATTCCCACCCACATATTTATCCTGCATGTTCAGAAAGCTACTCAAAATGGTATATATAGCCCTACAATGTTTCCATGCTTCTGCACATGGTGACACACCTTCTGGGTATGAGTAAAAAAAAAAAATAATGGAAATCTGGGTACTGAAGATGTCCAGCCGACATACAAATAACCCGCACATAGGAGAATAAATATATGACAACATTTTGGTCTAACTTGGACCATTATCTAATGACAAGATGATGAATTGGACACATGTGCAACATCTGGGTAGATTTACTTGTAGACGTTTTGCCGTCCAGTGGCTTTATCAGTATATGAACATAATGTTAAGAGTTAAAATGTACATATAGTACTGTATTCTTCAAGACTACAGTGCTCATCACCTGCTCCTAGGCTGAGGGACTGATTACCTCATCCACTGTGTACTGTATATATTTATGCAGTCTTTACATCATATCCATGTATTGTATTGATAAAGCCATTGGATGGTGAAACATCTACAAGTAAAGATACCTAGATGTTGCATATGTCTAATTCATCATCTAGTCACTAATAATAATAATAATCTTCTACAAGTACATGTACAAGGTATACAGACCATAGCTGACCTCAATATAGAAAGCCACTTGTTATGCTGAGCATTTCTGGCAAATCGAGTCAATTTTGTTCCCAGGATGCTGACTATATATAGAACAGTTTTATAAGAGTTGGCTGTGCCTTCATGAGCTTCATAAGAAATCTGACTGTGCACCATCTACCATAAATGACGACTTGTCTCCGTGGCAGGAGCTTCTGGTGTAGCAGTGGCAGTGGTGACGGTGATAGTGGTGATCCTGGTATGTGTGCTGGTGGCACTGAGCATCTTCTGGGCACGCAAGAGGAACCTGCTGGGTGCCAAGTCTTCAAGTAACGGTGGCATCTCCTTCGAGAACCCTTCCTATATCAGGGAACGCAACGGAGATACTGTCCAGGCCAGTAGCTCTTGTGTAATCGTTGTCAATTATATATTATTCAACAAATTGGCCATATCCCACTAAGGCAGGGTGACCTAAAATGAAAAACGAAATTTTCTCTTTTTAAATTTAATGTATACAGGAGAAGGGGTTACTAGCTCCTTGCTCCCAGCATTTTAGTTGCCTTATGGAGGAAGAATTCTATTTATTTATTTTATGTCTTTGCAAACAGTACATTGAGATTTTGTATTTACAAGAGTGGGTTGCAATGCAAAGAGAGCCTCTATTATGCCTAGGCATTATGGGCCTACTTAACATTATTGGCTTACAGACTACTTAACACTAAGGATTATATCATAGTTGTACAGTAGGATAGTAATTATTTCATAGTTATACAGTAGATTATTAATTATAAGTGGATCAAAATTTGCATAAGACAAAAGATATATTCATATAATCAAAAATGCTTTTTGTGAAAACAATGATTCAATTATATTCCTGTCAACAATTGATAAAAGGTTCAAAGTGATTGTTGAAGTTATGATGTGGGAGTACATAAGTGAGTGTGTGTGTACTGAGTATTTAGCATTTAGTCTAAGGTGATTAAGTGGCTTTTGAGAAGAGTCTTAAATTGATTTTCAGACTGGGTTACTTTAATATCTTCTGGTAATGAATTTCATATTTTGGAAAAGACCCCTTTATGTGCATAGAATTTTTACACAGTGTGATATGGACACGAGGTATATCAAAAAGTGATCTGTGTCTTCTGTTGTGGTCATGTGTCCTGTTTAGGTTGGTGAGAAGTTTGAGTGGAGGGTTTATATTTGCATGTATTGTTCTGTGTATGTAGTAAGCGCATGAATAAATATGGATGTTCTTAACGGTGAGCAGATTCAGACTTGAAAATTGGTGGAGTATGCTGGCAGGAGTGGGAATTTGTTATCATTCTTACTGCTGCCTTTTGCTGGGTATTAGGGGTTTTAGGTGATTGGATGTTGTTGATCCCCATACACAAATTCCATATGTAAGATAAGGGTATATGAGTGAATGGTACAGTGCCAGGAAAGCTGATTGTGGAACATAGTACCTTATCTTTGATAGTATGCCTACAGTCTTGGAGATTTTCTTGGTGATTTGTTGTATGTGTGTCCGGAACTTAAGGCTACTGTCAAGGTGGATACCTAGGAATTATCCCTCTGCGAGTCTTGTGACTGATGATCCATTTAGCGTTATGTTAATTGGATCATTTGCAGCTTTGTTTCCAAACTGAATGAAATAGGTTTTATCAGTATTCAGGGTAAGTTTATTAGTCATCATCCAGGCAGATATTTTCTGCATTTCAGCATTGACTGTGTTTGGGTGGGAAAAGACATATTTAGTGTCATCTGCAAATACGTAATATGGGTTTGAGTAGCTGTGATGCATTTGGTAGATCATTGATGTAGATGAGAGAGGAGTGGTCCAAGGACACTTCCTTGTGGGACTCCTACTGTGATTGGTTGAGTGGAAGAGTTTGCATCATTTGCATACACATATTGAGTTCTGTTACTAAGGTATGATTTTAGGTAGTTGAGGGAGTGACCTTTGATACCATAGTGTGTTAATTTGGAGTACAGCAGTTCATGGTCAACTGTATCGAAGGCTTTACGTAAATCAATGAAAATGCCCAGCGGGACTTCTTTCTTTTCGAGTGCGGTATATATTAGCTCAAGCATGTGTATGATAGCATCATTTGTGCTTTTATTATTCCTGAATTCAAACTGACAAAGGTTTAATATGTGTGAGACGAGGTAGGAATAGATCCGTCTATGAATTAATATTTCAAAGATTTTAGAGAGCAGTGGTAAGTAAGATATTGGTCTATAGTTATTCAAGTCAGCTTGGTCACCTCCTTTGTGGATCGGAGTGACCCTCGCTATTTGGAGGATTGTTGGGTAGGTAGATGATTCAATGGATTTGTTAACCCTTAAACGGTTCAAACAGATCGACGTTCAAATTCGTATTGCTACAAACGTAGATCTACTTTTTTTACATATTTTCAAATATAACAAAAAAAAAAGGTAGATAAAAATGTTTTTTACGCGTTTTCAAATGTAAAACAAAACAGAAGATCTACATTTTTTTTACATACTTTCAGATGTTGAAAAAATGTATATATACGTTTGGACCGTTTAAGGGTTAAAGAGCATTGCAATAATTGGTGACAATACTTGAGAAGCTTTTTTGTACATAAAAGCAGGCAAGTTGTTTATGTCTCCTGCCTTGTTTTTAAGGGTGTTTATGATAAGTGTAACTTCTATGGGGGTTAGTTGGAGCTAGGAATAGCATATTTGGGTAGGTAGTCTGATGAACGGGTGTTTGCGCTTCGTATTTTGTTAGCTAGATTTTTTCCTATTTTGGATTATTATTATTATAATCAAGGGGGAAGCGCTAAACCAGGAGAATTATACAGCGCCTGGGGGGGGATGTGGAAGGCATTCAGGCTTAATTCGGGGAACTGGAGCACAGATCCAATTCCCTAAATCAAGAGCCCCTCACCAACATCAAGGAACCTTCTTTGAGGGGTCCTATGGTGGAGAAGAAAACATTAAGTCTGTTTGCTGTTTTCAGTAGGTGTGAGTTGGGGTTCATCTGATTTTGTTAGTTTGATTGTTTTGTTTTTGGATAATTTTTTAGTTCCAAGAATTTCAGATAGTTTTCCAGGTTTTTTTCATATCACCTTTGATGTTATGTAATCTATTTTCATAATACAATTTTTTAGATCTTATCAGGCTGGTAAGTGCTGATGAGTAACGTTTAGACTGTTCTCTAGTTATTTGTCCCATTCTATACTGTTTTTCATATTTGTGCTTTGTGTTAATGGATTTGAGGATGCTTGGTGTTAGCCAGGGATTATTCAGTCTCTTTGCTGTGATCTGTTTAGTTTTTTGGGGCAATGTTTGTTAGAGGCTTTGGGCTTTTTTTAGAAAATTATTTATATATTCATTCATATCTGTATATGTTTCAAGCTCATTTTGCCAATCAATGTTATTCATAGCTGCTATAAAACTGTTAACTGCTGTCTCGTTATGTAGTCTGAAAGTTACTTTAGTAATGTCTTGTGGCAGTTTGCCCAGATTAGTTATGAGAAAGGTTGGGTAGTGGTCTGTAGTGTTGTCTGTGATTATGCCTGATTTAAAGGGGATGTGGTCTATTAAGGAGATGCTTGTCTCAGTGATTCTTGTAGGTTTAGATATTGCTGGTAGCAACAGGCAGTTACTCATTGTGTTTGTGAATTCGGTTACTTGTGGGTCCTGATCATGTAGTATGTTTATGTTGAAATCTCCTGTTAGTAGTAGGTGGTTTTTATTCATGTGTGCATCAGTAATCATGTTTCCTAGTTTTTCACTAAAGTGGTAAATGTTTGACTGTGGTACTCTGTAGATGTTTATAACTGTGAGGGGTTTTTGCAGGTCTTTTGATTTAAATTTGGCTATGATATATTCTCCATGTTCGTCCCTCATGCAAGATCTTTGATACATTCGAGTAGTATAGTATAGCTGTTCCTCCCCCTTGCTGGTCTGTTCTACAGTTGTGTATGACCATGTAGCCATGAATGGTATAGACATCTGTAATATCAGGCTTAAGCCAGGTTTCTGTGAGTGTGATGATTGATATATTGGAATGAAGAGAATTGAGTAATGCTGTGAGGTCATCATAATGTTTGCTCAAGGATCACTACTCCACGGAGAATTTATATATGTCATGCCAAATAGGTAAAACTTCCATTTTTGGCTTAAGTAGCAACACTTTGCCCAGTAAAGGCAAGTGCAAATTTGTGTATGCAATAATTTCACAAAAATCATTCTGAACCTAATGGAAAAAATATATATCATTGTTTATTGTAAAATTTCTGTAAATTTGTCTAAAATATATTTAGTTGGATTAGGCAAGTTTGCTGAGTTGCTTTTGGTACAAAATTATTAATTTTAAATGAGTTCTTGCTAAGTGACCAATTTTACCTATTTGGCATGACGTATATATATGAAATGCATGATTGCAGTATGAAAAATAGGAAGTGAAACCTGAGCACTTTCATGTGCTTATGCCCACAAGTTCAGAAAAATTGCTGAAAGATGGCTGAGTCTAGTTAAGGAATGAGTTTGACGATCAGGAGATGGATCCTGCATGACTTAACCACGTTAAATTGAACATTAGTTATGTTTTATTTAGAACTGCAGGTGTCCATGAGGTTAGTTATTATTGTTCTTAGAAACTAAAGTTGGTTCTCTGTACAGATCGCCGAGACTCCCAATGGCAGCCTCAACGGGAACATAACGGGGATGAACGGTGGGATGAACAACGGCGGGATCTCACCCATTGACGTGAACGGCGGAGTGTGGAACACCCAGAATGTGTCAGCGTCAACCCCAGGGTTTGAAGACGATCTGCCGAGTAACGGAGGCTACATGCGCTTCACCAGCTAATGTTTACCCTTGACTGATCACCAGTTTCATTGGTCCATTTCTCCGGATCGTCATTTTTAAATACTTACATATATTTTCAGACCGTAGTGTGACTTAGATAAAATTCTTTTTTCACAGAGAAGAGAAAAAATGGCGTATTTCTGTGCAATAATTTCGTACACGAAAGTCGGATTTTTAGTAGGGAGGTCAAATTTGAGTTGCTTCTGGATGTCCAAGATATCACATTATTACTTTGCAAAGAAAAAGGAGATGTAATGAAGTAGTGTTTAATGTGTTTTTTAAGTGGTAAATGAAAATGGTGTCAGGAGAGGTGTACTACACTGTCACTGCCTGGTCTCAGACTGGACCGTGGAGGCATTGACCCCCGAAACTCTCTCCAGGTATACTCCAGGTATCCATCACCTGCAGCTCACTTCCACACTATTTACGATTGTCACCCCTCAGTTACCATCACTACAACACTGCACTTATCACTCGATTACCACCATCACCACTGTTGCTGTCATAAGACTTATTTCTAAATTAATAAAAGTCACAATAGTTTAATGACTTTGTAAGCAATAATATATACAGCCTCTTCTCACTTAACGATGGAGTTCCGTTCCTAAAACCACATCGGTAAACGAATTCGTCACTAAGTGAGGAGCATACTATGATGGTAGTGAGTTTGTGTCTACCATCTTTGGTATTGTTTTAATGTCACCTTTTCACCATTTATAACATTTCTGGTATATTTTTAAATGTTTATACAGTAGTGTACTGTATATTGAAATAAACAGAATAGAGGAAATCAGCTCTGATATACATTTAAGTATGAATACTGGTCAGAGAGCCCATCGTAAGTCCAAGGTGTTGGTAAACAAGTACATCGCTAAGTGTGGAGAGGCTGTATATATATATACACACATTATATATATATTAGTGTGTGTGTATTATGCCGAATAGGTAGAAGTGGTCAATTAGCAAGAACTCGTTTAAAATTAAGTCCTTTCTAAAATTTTCTCTGTTTAAAGATACATTTTTTTTTCACTTGTGTTCATGTAAAAACTAATAATTTTGTATCAAAAAAACCTTAGAAAGCTTACCTAACCTTAATATAACAAGCACAATTTAATTTAACTTAATCCAACTAAATATATTTTAGAAGAGTTTCAGTAATTTAATAAGCAAATACAATGAAATATTTTTCATTAGGTTCAGAATGATTTTTGCTAAATTATTGCATACACAGATTTTCGCTTAAATTATTTGCCAAGAGCATTGCTATTTAAGCCAAAATCGCAAGATTTACCTATTCGGCACAATATTTTGTATGTATATATAATATATATACATAATATGTGTGTGCGTGTGGAATAAGATCACAGTAAACAAGTGATATCACAATATGCAGAATAATTTGTGAAATTCCAAGCACTTTCATGCTTTCTAAAATTATCGAGGACCTGTAAAAATAATAGAACAGTAGAAGGTTTATTACTATAATCAAAACAAAATGGTAAACCTACTATAAGATATCACCTGACATAATACCCGTCCCAGTATGATGCAGATGGTTGTGCCAAGGACCTGTCACACAGCAGATTTATCTTACCACTTTAAGAAGCTTCCTAACATTCCAGAATACACCACATTTTTCCAGAATTCATCATATCATTCCTGAATGTAACATATCCCAGAATGTAATAAATAATCCCAGAACATGTCATATTGCTGAATGCATCATATCATTCCAGAAAGTGTCGTACTGCAGAATATATCACATTCCACAATGTATAATATACAGATTTGAGAATCGATATCCTCTTCAAGGGGGGCTCCTTGGTGTGGTGAAGAGGCTCTTGGTCTGAGGAATTAGACCTGTCGGTCTACTTCCTCAGACCGAACCTAATTACCCCCCAATCCCCCATTCCCTATCCCATCCTCCCCCTTTTCCTTTCCTCCTCCTCCTCCCCACCCCTCCCTTTTGCCTTTTTTTTTTTTTTCCACAGGCACGCTAGTTCCTAGGTAGGGGAAAGGGTACCGGGGTCCATCCCATTCCGTTGAGGTTCTTGGCGGTGGCGTAGTTTGCCATGGAATCTGGATTGCCTGGGGATGTCCTGATCCCTCTCCGGTATCCCGGAGGGTGTCTCTCGGGCGACGGGTGTATCTCTGGAAGCCACCTTTCGGATTCCGGGGGTGGTGGTATGCTTTGTGGCAGATTTCCGGCCGCCCTCTCTTTTGTCCACCGAGGTAGCTCGGCAGATGTGAGGTTGCTATCCCGGATTGCCGGTTTACTGGCATGATGGGTAGGGTATGGCACGGGTTCCATGCTGTATCTGCGTTACTTGCGGTGCTGAGGTCCTCTTGGGCGCGGAGGGAGATTTCTGGCCCTTTCATTCCTCCTAGGACCTATCCCTCCCCGCTCCCCCCTTTTTTTATCCTTTTTTTTATTTTTATTTTCTTTTCTTCTTTCTTTTTTTTTCTTAAAAACAAAAAGAAAGAAGTAACCTAACCATGGCACCCCTAGTCCATGAACCTGCTACCCCCGGGCCCCTTCTTGATACCGCACCCCGTTCTGACCCCGCCTCGTCTTTGGACCACTCTTCGGACACTCCTCATGCCTCTGTACCTCTTGCCGGTGCTGTTTCCTCACCCGCTTCAGGTACTGAGGCCTCGACTGACTCCTTCGATTTATCTGACCTTCACTCTCCTCTGACTATGCTTCCGGCCTCTCCCTCTACGGTGCGGCAATTTTCAAATCGCCGGCCCGTTCCACGTCGGACCAACTCTGGTCCCACGCCTAAACGACAACGACAATTACCTGCTGATGATACTTCTCCACCTTCTCGTTCTTCTCAGAAAAGATCGACACGTCCTTCACTACCTTTCCACGCTCAGTTTCAGACTGCACAATGGACTAAATTCTTCACTTTACGACCGACTTCCTCTACTGTCTATCTTTCTGACCACAGTATTGGCAAGGCACTCCTACGCCATGTTGGTAAAGATATTTCTTTTCATGCTCTTAAGAGCGGTACGCGCATCGTCACCGTACAGAATGCTACCCAGGTTCATGAGCTTTCTCGTCTTTCCCATATCGATACTGTTCCTGTAACTATTGAAAAGCATCATTCCCTCAATTCTTGTAGTGGTACCGTCATTCTGCCCCATACCATAGTTCAACAAAATTTCCAGACATGTGGCACTGACATTCTTGAACAGCTGGAACTCCAAGATCTCCCAATCCTCAAGGTAGACACTTACGTTCTTCCTGCCCGCGGGCGGAGACGATACCCTAGCAATGTGGCTCGTTTAACTTTTGACAGCCATGAACTCCCATCCTCAGTTTATGTAGCAGGACATCGGTTACAAGTTCGAAAGGTGATCCCTACACCGCAACAGTGTAGAAATTGCTGGCGATTTGGCCATCCAGCGAAATATTGCAGATCTATCGCCGAATGCCCAGTCTGTGGTGCCGATGACCATTCTAATAAGTCTTGCAATCAACCTCCCTCTTGCCTTAATTGTCATGAGGCTCACCCTTCGTACTCTCGCCGTTGTCAAGTCTACTTAAACGAGCGGGAAATCCATTACCTCAAAGAGGCAGAAGGTCTCCCTTATGCCATGGCAGTTTCTCATCTCCGCCTCCAAGGGAGACTACCTCGTGTTTCTTATTCCCGTGTTTCAAAACGTCCCCCCACTTCTGGTATCCCATCTTCTGCACCCACCTCTGTGGTTACCTCTCCCATAGTCACTCCTGTAGCTAATTCTTTTGCTGTCCTCGGCTCAGACGTCCCTACTTTCTCAGTCTGATCTTGCTTCTTCGTGTTCTCTCTCACAAGCCTCAGTAGCGACGAGATCTCGTATGACACCTCCTCCCAATCGTCCCTCTACTTCTCAAAAGTCAAAAAAAGGTCCGTTAACACCTCCTACCCATCTTCCACCTCCTCATTTTCCCTTCCCTGTCTCTGTACCTGGTTCTCCTTCTCGTACTGTACCTTCCTCCCCTGTTCTCTCCCAAGTTTCTTCCTCTTCTGCCACCTCCCAGGTTTCTGCCTCTTCTGTCCCCTTCCACGCTTCTCCAGTTCCCTCCACCCTTTCGCCCCCCCCTACCTTGGTACAGTCCATTACAGTTCCAATCTTTACTCATCTTTCCCCTACCATTTCCAATATTGTCTCCCATACGACGTCTCTGAATTCTGAAACACTTGAAGCAATCTCTGAATATATTGCAGAGACCAAACCATCAATGGACACTGATCCACCCTCCGCTCCTTCTCTCTCCTCAACTCCATCTGCGCAACTCCTTTCTTCACAGTACACCGTTCCTTCGCTGCTTGAACGTTTTCCACTGCCTCTGCATGTGGACTTTTCTAACCCCTCTAGTCCGTAGGAACCCTTACCTGCGGATTTCAGGTATCTTTATCATTGCCAATCATGGCCTATTTACAGTGGAATATACGCAGCCTCAGGGGTAATCGGGGTGAGCTTCAGATGTTACTCTCCCAGTTTTCCCCTGTTGGTGTTTGCTTACAGGAACCAAAATTACACTCTGCTGTTATCTCTCCCATCTCAGGCTATAATTTATTGTATTCTTCAGATCCTTTTCCTGATGGTACCTTTAATGAAAGTGCCCTTCTTCTACGCACTGATATTCTGTACCATCAGCTATTTGTTCATATTTCGCTGCATTACACAGCAGCCCGTATCCACTTGCATAGGTGGTATACGCTCTGTTCTTTATATCTCTCTCCTTCTCGGGCATTATCTATTCCGGGTATTGCCTTTCTTGTTTTGTCATTACCACCACCGATTCTGTTACTTGGTGATTTTAATGCCCACCATTTCCTCTGGGGGGGGGGTCTCACTGTGATTCCCGTGGCATTCAGTTAGAGGCTTTTCTTGCGACCCACCCCCTCCATGTTTTAAATACAGGTACTCACACCCATTTTGATCCTCGGACTCACACTCTCTCTTGCATCGATCTCTCAGTCTGCTCTTCCTCTGCCGCATTAGACTTCACTTGGTCTGTTCTTCCGGACTTACGTGACAGCGATCATTTCCCAATCATTCTTACTTCCCCTTCATATTCACCACCTCTTCGCATCCCACGCTGGCAATTTGATCAGGCAAATTGGAACCTTTACTCACACCTAACTGTTTTTAGAGAGGTTCCTTCTTTGTCCTCCATCGATGAGCTTTTACACCTCTTCTCGTCCTCCGTTTTAACCGCAGCTTCTCATTCTATACCCCAAACTTCGGGCAGGCATTCTCAGAAATGCATGCCTTGGTGGTCTCCTGCTTGTGCTCGTGCAGTACGTTTGAAACACGCTGCATGGGGCAGGTACCGGTACAATAGAACCACAGAGAGACTTCTTGATTTTAAGCAGAAGCGTGCGATCGCTCGCCGTGTCATCCGTGATGCTAAACGCACTTGCTGGCGAGATTATGTTTCCACCATCACCTCTGCTTCCTCTATGAGTGCAGTCTGGAAAAAAGTACGAAAACTGAGTGGTAAATATTCTCCCGACCCGGCTCCTGTTCTGCGGGTTGCTGGTGTTGATATAGCAAACCCACTAGATGTTGCCAATGAAATTGGCAATCATCTGGTCCGTATTTCTCAGGGACTCCATCTATGCCCCTCATTTCTTTCCTCAAAGTCTGCCAGAGAGTTAGCACCCTTGGACTTTTCTTCTCTCAGAGAAGAACAGTATAATGTGCCTTTTACACTTCAAGAACTGGAGGCAACACTCTCAGCTTGCCGATCATCGGCAGCTGGGCCCGACGACATTCATATTCGTATGCTACAACATTTACATCAGTCAGTCCTATTACGCCTTTACAATCTTATTTGGTCACAAGGAGTTCTTCCACAGCTGTGGAAATCCGCCATTGTTCTCCCTTTCCGCAAACCAGGCACTATGGGACATGAAACCTCCCACTATCGTCCCATTGCTCTTACCAGTGCAGTTTGCAAAGTAATGGAACGCCTAGTAAATAGACGTTTAGTGTGGTATTTAGAGACACACAACAGTCTCTCCACTCGTCAATATGGCTTTCGTAAGGGACGTTCTACCATAGACCCCTTACTACGCTTGGATACGTATGTTCGTAATGCCTTTGCGAATAACCACTCAGTTATTGCCATATTTTTTGACCTTGAGAAGGCATATGACACAACTTGGAGGTATAATATTTTAGCCCAAGCCCACTCCTTAGGCTTTCAAGGCAATCTACCATCCTTCCTTAAGAACTTTTTAAATGACAGGCATTTCCGTGTTCGGGTTAATAATGTGCTCTCCCTGGACTTTATCCAAGCTGAAGGTGTCCCCCAGGGATGTGTTCTGAGCACAACACTTTTTCTCCTTGCTATTAATGATTTGGCCTCTAGTCTTCCATCAAATATTTGGTCATCACTCTATGTTGATGACTTCGCTATTGCCTGTGCAGGCGCTGACTGTCATCTTATTACAGTTTCTCTCCAGCATGCAGTCGACCGTGTTTCCAATTGGGCCACCACACGTGGGTTTAAATTTTCCAGCACTAAAACCCACCAAATTACTTTCACTAGACGCTCTGTCATCTCCGATCATCCTTTGTACCTCTATGGCTCCCGTATCCCTGAACGTGATACAGTCAAGTTTCTGGGCCTCCTCTTTGATCGTAGGTTATCCTGGAAACCTCACATTACCTCTCTGAAGGCAACTTGTCACAGCCGGCTGAACCTTCTTAAAACCCTTGCTCATCTTTCATGGGGAGCTGATCGTCGAACCCTCCTTCGCCTACATTCCACCCTTATCTTATCGAAACTTGATTATGGTGACCAGATCTATTCAGCGGCATCTCCTGCTACTCTCTCTAGCCTTAACCCCATTCATCACCAAGGATTACGTTTATGCCTTGGTGCTTTTCGCTCTTCCCCTGTCGAGAGCCTCTATGCAGAAGCGAACGTTCCATCCTTATCCGATCGCCGTGATGCCCATTGCCTTCGCTACTATGTATGCTCTCATGATCTCCGCAATCCTTCTATTTATAGCATGGTCACTGATATTAGTAGACATTCTTTATTTGTTCGCCGCCCCTGTTTACTCCATCCCTTCTCTCTTCGCCTTCATTCGCTCTTGTCTTCTCTTCAATTACCACCTTTCTATCTACATGTAGCATCTCACTTTTCCCTACCCCCCTGGGAAGTTCCAGCTGTTCGAGTCTGTTCTTTCTCTCTCCCTTGCTTGAAAGCCCAACTGTCTATGGTCGCTTCCCGCTCTCTTTTTCTTGACCACTTTCACTCTCATTCTCATGCCATTGCTGTGTACACAGATGGCTCTAAGTCTTCTGACGGCGTAGGATTCGCAGCAGTGTTTCCGGACAGCGTCGTACAAGGGCATTTACTATCTTCGGCTAGTATTTTTACTGCTGAATTGTATGCCATCCTTACAGCACTTATCCGTATTGCATCTATGCCTGTGTCATCATTTGTGGTTGTCTCAGACTCCCTTAGTGCTTTACAGGCTATACAGAAATTTGATACACCTCACCCCTTAGTCCTCCGTATCCAACTTTGGCTATGCCGCATCTTTACCAAGCATAAAGATATTGTTTTTTGTTGGGTCCCTGGTCATGTTGACGTACAGGGCAATGAACAGGCAGACACTGCTGCGCAGTCAGCAGTACATGACCTACCAGTTTCATGTAGAGGTATTCCATTTACGGACTATTTTGCTGCAATATCTTCCCAACTTCACACCCATTGGCAACAACGTTGGTCTACTATGCTCGGCAACAAACTTCAATCTATTAAACCGAGTATAGGTTACTGGCCGTCTTCTTATCACCAGTGTCGAGGATGGGAGACTACTCTCTCCCGTCTTCGCATTGGCCATACTCGTCTTACTCATGGATATCTCATGGAGAGGCGCCCTGCTCCTCTCTGTGAGAATTGCCAAGTTCCATTATCAGTCAGCCACATTCTGTTGGACTGCCCACTTTATCAACGAGCACGCAGAATTTACCTCCGTCGTCGTCTTCGCTCTGCTGCTCTCTACCTTCCCTTCTCGCTGATGGACCCACCTTTCATCCAGACTCTCTCATTGACTTTTTGACAACAACCGACTTACTTCACAAATTCTGATACCTTCAGCCCTTTCTACTTCAATCTCTTGCTACCCTCTACCCCCGTACTATCCCCTGCCCCGCTGTTTTCTGTAACCTACTGATCATCCCTCCTCCCTTCTGCCATCCAATACCCTCGCTTCCTACCCTACCCTGCAATGCTGTATAGCCCTTGTGGCTTAGCGCTTCTTTTTGATTATAATAATAATGAGAATCGATATGCCCTAATGGGTCATTCACTGCCTGCAAATGGGGGTGAGGCACAAAAGTAATGTTTGAACTGAGGTTAGCTCAGGCAGGACCCACTGTTGGAGCTTTTGGTCATCTGACAGAGGCCTTCTGCTAGCTTACCCCTCTAAAACTTAAAAAAATTATGGTCATAGTTGATCCAAGGAAACAGCAGCTCTTTCCATTTGGATTAAAATTCATAGGTTACATTCAATTATTTTCAAAAGAACCTAAAGAGATGTATATACTTACATTGTATTCCAGAATGCATCATATGACACAAGAAAGCCTGTCGCTTGGTAGGCAATGCTCTTGCTTCACACACTGTAGTTCAATCTCCAGCAAGGGTGGAATCATTGGGCATGTTTCCTTACACCTTTTTCCGTTCACTAGCAAACGAGTAGGTGCCTCAGAGTTGAAGGACTGGTGTGGGTGGCATCCTGGGGTATAAGCTTGAAGGACCACAGTTGAAATAAGACACAGCCCTTGATGACGAACTATATATATATATATATATATATATATATATATATATATATATATATATATATATATTATATATATATATATATATATATATATATATATATATATATATATATATATATATATATATTATATATATATATATATATATATATATATATATACATATAGATATATATATAGATATATATATATATATATATATATATATATATATATATATATATATATATATATATATACATATATATATCTTTTCTTCTTTCAACACACCGGCCGTATCCCACCGAGGCGGGGTGGCCCAAAAGGAAAAACGAAAGTTTCTCCTTTTACATTTAGTAATATATACAGGAGAAGAGGTTACTAGCCCCTTGCTCCCGGCATTTTAGTTGCCTCTTACAACACGCATGGCTTACGGAGGAAGAATTCTGTTCCACTTCCCCATGGAGATAAGAGGAAATAAACAAGAATAAGAACTAGAAAGAAAATAGAAGAAAACCCAGAGGGGTGTGTATATATGTGCTTGTACATGTATGTGTAGTGTGACCTAAGTGTAAGTAGAAGTAGCAAGACGTACCTGAAATCTTGCATGTTCATGAGACAGAGAAAAGGACACCAGCAATCCTACCATCATGTAAAACAATTACAGGCTTTCGTTTTACACTCACTTGGCAGGACGGTAGTACCTCCCTGGGCGGTTGCTGTCTACCAACCTACTACCTAGAATATATATATATATATATATATATATATATCTTTCAACATACCAGCCGTATCCCACCGAGGCAGGGTGGCCCAAAAGAAAAAACTAAAGTTTCTCTTTTTAAATTTAGTAATATATACAGGAGAAGGGGTTACTAGCCCCTTGCTCCCGGCATTTTAGTCGCCTCTTACAACACGCATGGCTTACGGAGGAAGAATTCTGTTCCACTTCCCCATGGAGGTAAGAGGAAATAAACAAGAACAAGAACTAGAAAGAAAATAGAAGAAAACCCAGAGGGGTGTGTGTGTGTATATATATGCTTGTACATGTATGTGTAGTGTGACCTAAATGCAAGTAGAAGTAGCAAGACATACCTGAAATCTTGCATGTTTATGAGACAGACAAAAGACACCAGCAATCCTACCATCATGTAAAACAATTACAGGCTTTCGTTGTACACTCACTTGGCAGGACAGTAGTACCTCCCTGGGTGGTTGCTGTTTACCAACCTACTACCTAGAATATATATATATATATATATATATATATATATATTTATATATATATATATATTTATTTATATATATATATATATTTATTTATATATATATATATATTTATTTATATATATATTTATATATATATACATGTATATATATATAATGTGTATATATATATATACATATATATATATATACAGTGGACCCCCGCATAGCGAACTTAATCCGTGCAAGAGGGCTGGTCGTTATGCGAAATGTTCGCTATGCGAATTAATTTTCCCCATAAGAAATAATGGAAATAAAATTAATCCGTGCAAGACACCCAAAAGTATGAAAAAAAATTTTTTTTACCACAAAAAAATGTTAATTTTAGTACACACAAACTGAAAAAGGCATGCACAATTACATGACACTTACTTTTATTGAAGATCTGGTGATGATTGATGGGATGGGAGGAGGGGAGAGCATTATCTTCTTACTGTTTAGAAGGGGAATCCCCTTCCATTAGGACTTGAGGTAACAAGTCCTTTTCTGGGGTTACTTCCCTTCTTCTTTTAATGCCACTAGGACCAGCTTGAGAGTCACTGGACCTCTGTCGCACAACAAATCTGTCCATAGAGCTCTGTACCTCCCGTTCCTTCAAGACTTTCCTAAAATGGGCCATAACATTGTCATTGAAATAGTCACCAGCACGGCTTGCAACAGCTGTGTCAGGGTGATTTTCATCCATAAAGGTTTGCAGTTCAACCCACTGTGCACACATTTCCTTAATTTTTGAAGTAGGCACAATGGATTCCACAACTGGCATAGGCTTCTCAGGGTTAGCCCCAAACCCTTCAAAATCTTTCTTAATTTCCATACTAATTCTCACCCTTTTTACCACAGGGTTGGCACTAGAAGCTTTCTTGGGGCCCATGGTCACTTATTTTCCAGAAACAGCACCGAAAACACTGTAATAATACGAAATATTCCGAGTGTATGCTTGAATGTTACCGCGGAGGCTAGCTGGTAAACAATGGGACGGGCGGCACATGTGAGGCTGGCTGAGGGCCCACATTGGACGCGTCTCGGACGAAGTTCGCTGAGCGGGTTTTTGTCTACTATGCGGGGCAAAATTTCAGCGAACAAAGCGTTCGCTATGCGGATTGTTCGCTATGCAAGGCGTTCGCTATGCGGGGGTCCACTGTATATATATGTATATATATACATATACAGTGGACCCCCACATACCGTTGGCATCACATAACGATTAATCCGCATACCGCTTGCTTTAATCGCAAAAATTTTGCCTCGCATACCGCTTAAAAACTCGCTCACCGCTGTAAGTCCGAGACGCGTCCAATGTGCGCCTTAGCCAGCCTCACATGTTCCGCCGGTGGCATTGTTTACCAGCCAGCCTCCGCGGTAGCATCCAAGCATACAATCGTAACATTTCGTATTATTACAGTGTTTTTGGTGATTTTATCTGGAAAATAAGTGACCATGGGCCCCAAGAAAGCTTCTAGTGCCAACCCTACAGCAATAAGGGTGAGAATTACTATAGAGATGAAGAAAAAGATCATTGATAAGTATGAAAGTGGAGTGGGTGTCTCTGAGCTGGCCAGGTTGTATAATAAACCCCAATCAACCATCACTACTATTGGTGGTACAGCTGCTGCTGCTGCACTGTCAGCTGCTGCTGCTGCTGTAGCATTGTCTGCTGCTGCTGCTGCTGTAGCATCATCTGCTGCTGCTGTAGCATCGTCTGCTGCTGCTGCTGTAGCATCGTCTGCTGCTGCTGTAGCACTGTTGTTGGTGTGGCTTATTGAGAATATACCAAGAAACAATTAACCCCAGAGGATTTGCCACCCAGGATAACCCAAAAAAGTCAGTGTCATCGAAGACTGTCTAACTTATTTCCATTGGGGTCCTTAATTTTGTCTCCCAGGATGCAACCCACACCAGTCGACTAACACCCAGGTGAACAGGGAAAAATGCCTGGAACTAGTGCTCATATTGGTGAATTTAAAGCCAGCAAAGGTTGGTTTGAGAGATTTAAGAATCGTAGTGACATACACAGTGTGATAAGGCATGTTCTGGAAGAAAATACCAAACAGGACCTACAGTACTCAGGAGGAAAAGGCACCCCTAGGACACAGTGTCTCATCAGTCATTGCTGCATCTTCAATAAAGGTGTCATTTATTCTTCATTTAGTAGACTAGTACATGCACAATATATACTGTGCATGTACTACTCTACTATTGTGCATGTATCCTTCTCTTTGTGTGTAGGAAAATGTATATTTCACGTGGTAAAAATTTTTTTTTCATACTTTTGGGTGTCTTGCACGGATTAATTTGATTTCCATTATTTCTTATGGGGAAAATTCATTCGCATACCGAACATTTCGCATAACAACCAGCCCTCTTGCACGGATTAAGGTCGCTATGCGGGGGTCCACTGTATATATATACATGGGTATATATATATATATACATGTATATATATATATACATGTATATATATATATATATTACATGTATATATATATATATATATGTATATATATATATATATATATATATATATATATATATATATATATATATATATATATATATATATATACATATATATATATATATATATATATATATACACATATATATATATATATATATATATATATATATATATACATGTTATTTATTTTTTTTATTATCACACTGGCCGATTCCCACCAAGGCAGGGTGGCCCAAAAAAGAAAAACTTTCACCATCATTCACTCCATCACTGTCTTGCCAGAAGAGTGCTTTACACTACAGTTTTTAAACTGCAACATTAACACCCCTCCTTCAGAGTGCAGGCACTGTACTTCCCATCTCCAGGACTCAAGTCCGGCCTGCCGGTTTCCCTGAACCCCTTCATAAATGTTACTTTGCTCACACTCCAACAGCACGTCAAGTATTAAAAACCATTTGTCTCCATTCACTCCTATCAAACACGCTCACGCATGCCTGCTGGAAGTCCAAGCCCCTCGCACACAAAACCTCCTTTACCCCCTCCCTCCAACCTTTCCTAGGCCGACCCCTACCCCGCCTTCCTTCCACTACAGACTGATACACTCTTGAAGTTATTCTGTTTCGCTCCATTCTCTCCACATGTCCGAACCACCTCAACAACCCTTCCTCAGCCCTCTGGACAACAGTTTTGGTAATCCCGCACCTCCTCCTAACTTCCAAACTACGAATTCTCTGCATTATATTCACACCACACATTGCTCTCAGACATGACATCTCCACTGCCTCCAGCCTTCTCCTCTCTGCAACATTCATCACCCATGCTTCACACCCATATAAGAGCGTTGGTAAAACTATACTCTCATACATTCCCCTCTTTGCCTCCAAGGACAAAGTTCTTTGTCTCCACAGACTCCTAAGTGCACCACTCACCCTTTTCCCCTCATCAATTCTATGATTCACCTCATCTTTCATAGACCCATCCGCTGACACGTCCACTCCCAAATATCTGAATACATTCACCTCCTCCATACTCTCTCCTTCCAATCTGATATCCAATCTTTCATCACCTAATCTTTTTGTTATCCTCATAACCTTACTCTTTCCTGTATTCACTTTCAATTTTCTTCTTTTGCACACCCTACCAAATTCATCCACCAATCTCTGCAACTTCTCTTCAGAATCTCCCAAGAGCACAGTGTCATCAGCAAAGAGCAACTGTGACAACTCCCACTTTATGTGTGATTCTTTATCTTTTAACTCCACGCCTCTTGCCAAGACCCTCGCATTTACTTCTCTTACAACCCCATCTATAAATATATTAAACAACCACGGTGACATCACACATCCTTGTCTAAGGCCTACTTTTACTGGGAAATAATTTCCCTCTTTCCTACATACTCTAACTTGAGCCTCACTATCCTCGTAAAAACTCTTCACTGCTTTCAGTAACCTACCTCCTACACCATACACCTGCAACATCTGCCACATTGCCCCCCTATCCACCCTGTCATACGCCTTTTCCAAATCCATAAATGCCACAAAGACCTCTTTAGCCTTATCTAAATACTGTTCACTTATATGTTTCACTGTAAACACCCGGTCCACACACCCCCTACCTCTCCTAAAGCCTCCTTGTTCATCTGCTATCGTATTCTCCGTCTTACTCTTAATTCTTTCAATAATAACTCTACCATACACTTTGCCAGGTATACTCAACAGACTTATCCCCCTATAATTTTCGCACTCTCTTTTATCCCCTTTGCCTTTATACAAAGGAACTATGCATGCTCTCTGCCAATCCCTAGGTACCTTACCCTCTTCCATACATTTATTAAATAATTGCACCAACCACTCCAAAACTATATCCCCACCTGCTTTTAACATCTCTATCTTTATCCCATCAATCCCGGCTGCCTTACCCCCTATACATATGTACATATATACATATATATATATATATATATATATATATATATTATATATGTACATGTTTATAGAGGGGCAACTGATATATCAGATCATTATTTAGTTGTAGCTACAGTTGGAGTAAGAGGTAGATGGGAAAAGAGGAAGGTGGCAACAACAAGTAAGAGGGAGGTGAAAGTGTATAAACTAAGGGAGGAGGAAGTTCGGGCGAGATATAAGCGACTATTGGCAGAAAGGTGGGCTAGTGCAAAGATAAGTAGTGGGGGGGTTGAAGAGGGTTGGAATAATTTTAAAAATGCAGTATTAGAATGTGGGGCAGAAGTTTGTGGTTATAGGAGGGTGGGGGCAGGAGGAAAGAGGAGTGATTGGTGGAATGATGAAGTAAAGGGTGTGATAAAAGAGAAAAAGGTAGCTTACGAGAGGTTTTTACAAAGCAGAAGTGTTATAAGAAGAGCAGAGTATATGGAGAGTAAAAGAAAGGTGAAGAGAGTGGTGAGAGAGTGCAAAAGGAGAGCAGATGAAAGAGTGGGAGAGGCACTGTCAAGAAATTTTAATGAAAATAAGAAAAAATTTTGGAGTGAGTTAAACAAGTTAAGAAAGCCTAGGGAAAGTATGGATTTGTCTGTTAAAAACAGAGTAGGGGAGTTAGTAGATGGGGAGAGGGAGGTTTTAGGTAGATGGCGAGAATATTTTGAGGAACTTTTAAATGTTGAGGAAGAAAGGGAGGCGGTAATTTCATGCACTGGCCAGGGAGGTATACCATCTTTTAGGAGTGAAGAAGAGCAGAATGTAAGTGTGGTGGAGGTACGTGAGGCATTACGTAGAATGAAAGGGGGTAAAGCAGCTGGAACTGATGGGATCATGACAGAAATGTTAAAAGCAGGGGGGGATATAGTGTTGGAGTGGTTGGTACTTTTGTTTAATAAATGTATGAAAGAGGGGAAGGTACCTAGGGATTGGCGGAGAGCATGTATAGTCCCTTTATATAAAGGGAAAGGGGACAAAAGAGATTGTAAAAATTATAGAGGAATAAGTTTACTGAGTATACCAGGAAAAGTATACGGTAGAGTTATAATTGAAAGAATTAGAGGTAAGACAAAATGTAGAATTGCGGATGAGCAAGGAGGCTTCAGAGTGGGTAGGGGATGTGTAGATCAAGTGTTTACATTGAAGCATATATGTGAACAGTATTTAGATAAAGGTAGGTAAGTTTTTATTGCATTTATGGATTTAGAAAAGGCATATGATAGAGTGGATGGAGGAGCAATGTGGCAGATATTGCAAGTTTATGGAATAGGTGGAAAGTTACTAAATGCTGTAAAGAGCTTTTATGAGGATAGTGAGGCTCAGGTTAGGGTGTGTAGAAGAGAGGGAGAATACTTCCCGGTAAAAGTAGGTCTTAGACAGGGATGTGTAATGTCACCATGGTTGTTTAATATATTTATAGATGGGGTTGTAAAAGAAGTAAATGCTAGGGTGTTCGGGAGAGGGGTGGAATTAAATTTTGGGGAATCAAATTCAAAATGGGAATTGACACAGTTACTTTTTGCTGATGATACTGTGCTTATGGGAGATTCTAAAGAAAAATTGCAAAGGTTAGTGGATGAGTTTGAGAATGTGTGTAAAGGTAGAAAGTTGAAAGTGAACATAGAAAAGAGTAAGGTGATGAGGGTATCAAATGATTTAGATAAAGAAAAATTGGATATCAAATTGGGGAGGAGGAGTATGGAAGAAGTGAATGTTTTCAGATACTTGGGAGTTGACGTGTCAGCGGATGGATTTATGAAGGATGAGGTTAATCATAGAACTGATGAGGGAAAAAAGGTGAGTGGTGCGTTGAGGTATATGTGGAGTCAAAAAACGTTATCTATGGAGGCAAAGAAGGGAATGTATGAAAGTATAGTAGTACCAACACTCTTATATGGATGTGAAGCTTGGGTGGTAAATGCAGCAGCGAGGAGACGGTTGGAGGCAGTGGAGATGTCCTGTCTAAGGGCAATGTGTGGTGTAAATATTATGCAGAAAATTCGGAGTGTGGAAATTAGAAGAAGGTGTGGAGTTAATAAAAGCATTAGTCAGAGGGCAGAAGAGGGGTTGTTGAGGTGGTTTGGTCATTTAGAGAGAATGGATCAAAGTAGAATGACATGGAAAGCATATAAATCTATAGGGGAAGGAAAGAGGGGTAGGGGTCGTCCTCGAAAGGGTTGGAAAGAGGGGGTAAAGGAGGTTTTGTGGGCAAGGGGCTTGGACTTCCAGCAAGCGTGCATGAGCGTGTTAGATAGGAGTGAATGGAGACGAATGATACTTGGGACCTGACAATCTGTTGGAGTGTGAGCAGGGTAATATTTAGTGAAGGGATTCAGGGAAACCGGTTATTTTCATATAGTCGGACTTGAGTCCTGGAAATGGGAAGTACAATGCCTGCACTTTAAAGGAGGGGTTTGGGATATTGGCAGTTTGGAGGGATATGTTGTGTATCTTTATACGTATATGCTTCTAAACTGTTGTATTCTGAGCACCTCTGCAAAAGCAGTGATAATGTGTGAGTGTGGTGAAAGTGTTGAATGATGATGAAAGTATTTTCTTTTTGGGGATTTTCTTTCTTTTTTGGGTCACCCTGCCTCGGTGGGAGATGACCAACTTGTTGAAAAAAAAAAAAAAATATATATATATAGTGGCCAGTATATGAGCAGGCTTGGCAGTTGATCAGGACATGTCTGCCACCAACATGTGTATCTGATGAGCACATCATAATACAGAATTATTTTTCCTTTCGTAAATCCGGAATCTGGGTTTACACCTTCATGAACATAAACAAAACTGACTTCAGTATAACCTTGCACAGGCAGGGGGAGCTAAACCCACAGGAGTCACCCCAGCCTCTATCAGGTCATCTTCCATTTACTTTTCTGGGCATTATATAGTGTTTTCCAGTGATTTTTCTGGACATTTTCGAACGATTTTTGGATACGCTTGATCAATTTCTGGACATTTTCAAAAGACTTCTGGACAGATTCCTATGCTGGCGGGGAAGTGCACACTAAACCCGTAAGAGGCTAAATGGTGGACAGTCGTTATATTGGGGGGAGGAATCAGACCTCTCCGATGCCTTAGAAGAGCCTGGATGCCCCGCCCCTCCAGGGGGGCCATTCTCTCTCTTTATACCGGAAGGAGTGCTAAACTCACAGGGGGCCAGAGTTGGCTCTCTTCCCCCTCCCCAGTTTTTTTTATGAAGGACGTTATTAGTGCTTATATAAACATAAGCATCAGAACAGTTAAAAACATTATAGCTACGAAAGCAGTCATAATCCTTTTAACTAAAAAAGTTAATCATTATAACTAGCAAAAGTTAATCATAACTATCAGTAAAGGTATAATCATTGTAACTATCAAAACAGTTATAAACATAACTATCACAAATCACTTCTAAACATTATAACTTGTAAACATTGTTGTGTACATTAACTTACAAAAGTCACTGATAAACATTATCAAAACTATCTCTTAAACATTATATCCATCAAAACAGTCAATAATAAACATAACCATCAAAAACAGCCACTCGTAAATATTGTAACCAAAATCTATAAACGTGAAATTTATAAACATTATAATCAAAACATACAACATTATAGCCTTCAAAAAGTCTATGAACATTATAACAATCAAAACATTCACTTATAAACATTGTCATATGTAAACATTATAAATTACTATAAACATCGAAAAATCACAAAATGTTTAAAAAAATAGAGGAAGAGCTAAATTCATAGGGGTGACAGTTGCTAGGAAGTGGAAGCAACCAGGGAAGTACTACCGTCCTGCCAGATGACTGTGAAACAAAAACCTGTAATTGTTTTGCATGATGGTAGGATTGCTGGTTTCTTTTTCTGTCTCATAAACACGCTAAGATAACAGGGATATCTTGCTACTCCTACTAACACTTTGGTCACACTTCACAGACACGCACATGCATATATATATATACATACATCTAGGTTTTTCTCCTTTTTCTAAATAGCTCTTGTTCTTTTTTATTTCTTCTATTGTCCATGGGGAAGTGGAAAAGAATCTTTCCTCCGTAAGCCATGCGTGTCGTATGAGGCGACTAAAATGCCGGGAGCAATGGGCTAGTAACCCCTTCTCCTGTATACAATTACTAAAAAAGAGAAGAAGAAAAACTTTATAAAACTGGGTTGCTTAAATGTGCGTGGATGTAGTGCGGATGACAAGAAACAGATGATTGCTGATGTTATGAATGAAAAGAAGTTGGATGTCCTGGCCCTAAGCGAAACAAAGCTGAAGGGGGTAGGAGAGTTTCAGTGGGGGGAAATAAATGGGATTAAATCTGGAGTATCTGAGAGAGTTAGAGCAAAGGAAGGGGTAGCAGTAATGTTAAATGATCAGTTATGGAAGGAGAAAAGAGAATATGAATGTGTAAATTCAAGAATTATGTGGATTAAAGTAAAGGTTGGATGCGAGAAGTGGGTCATAATAAGCGTGTATGCACCTGGAGAAGAGAGGAATGCAGAGGAGAGAGAGAGATTTTGGGAGATGTTAAGTGAATGTATAGGAGCCTTTGAACCAAGTGAGAGAGTAATTGTGGTAGGGGACTTGAATGCTAAAGTAGGAGAAACTTTTAGAGAGGGTGTGGTAGGTAAGTTTGGGGTGCCAGGTGTAAATGATAATGGGAGCCCTTTGATTGAACTTTGTATAGAAAGGGGTTTAGTTATAGGTAATACATATTTTAAGAAAAAGAGGATAAATAAGTATACACGATATGATGTAGGGCGAAATGACAGTAGTTTGTTGGATTATGTATTGGTAGATAAAAGACTGTTGAGTAGACTTCAGGATGTACATGTTTATAGAGGGGCCACAGATATATCAGATCACTTTCTAGTTGTAGCTACACTGAGAGTAAAAGGTAGATGGGATACAAGGAGAATAGAAGCATCAGGGAAGAGAGAGGTGAAGGTTTATAAACTAAAAGAGGAGGCAGTTAGGGTAAGATATAAACAGCTATTGGAGGATAGATGGGCTAATGAGAGCATAGGCAATGGGGTCGAAGAGGTATGGGGTAGGTTTAAAAATGTAGTGTTAGAGTGTTCAGCAGAAGTTTGTGGTTACAGGAAAGTGGGTGCAGGAGGGAAGAGGAGCGATTGGTGGAATGATGATGTAAAGAGAGTAGTAAGGGAGAAAAAGTTAGCATATGAGAAGTTTTTACAAAGTAGAAGTGATGCAAGGAGGGAAGAGTATATGGAGAAAAAGAGAGAGGTTAAGAGAGTGGTGAAGCAATGTAAAAAGAGAGCAAATGAGAGAGTGGGTGAGATGTTATCAACAAATTTTGTTGAAAATAAGAAAAAGTTTTGGAGTGAGATTAACAAGTTAAGAAAGCCTAGAGAACAAATGGATTTGTCAGTTAAAAATAGGAGAGGAGAGTTATTAAATGGAGAGTTAGAGGTATTGGGAAGATGGAAGGAATATTTTGAGGAATTGTTAAATGTTGATGAAGATAGGGAAGCTGTGATTTCGTGTATAGGGCAAGGAGGAATAACATCTTGTAGGAGTGAGGAAGAGCCAGTTGTGAGTGTGGGGGAAGTTCGTGAGGCAGTAGGTAAAATGAAAGGGGGTAAGGCAGCCGGGATTGATGGGATAAAGATAGAAATGTTAAAAGCAGGTGGGGATATAGTTTTGGAGTGGTTGGTGCAATTGTTTAATAAATGTATGGAAGAGGGTAAGATGTCATGTCTGAGGGCAATGTGTGGTGTGAATATAATATATATATATATACATATATATATATATATATATAATATATATATATATAATATATATATGTCGTGCCGAATATGTAAAACTGGTCAATTAGCAAGAACTCATTTAAAATTAAGTCCTTTCTGAAATTTTCTCTTATACGTTTAAAGATAAAAAAAATTTCATTAAAGTTGATATAAAAATTTATAATTTTGCACCAAAAGGAACTTAGAAAACTTACCTAACCTTATTATAACAAGAATAATTTATTTTAGCCTTACCCAATTAAATATATTTTAGATTTGTTTACAATAATTTAATACTAAGCAAACACAGGGAAATACATTTTTTTCGTTAGGTTCAGAATTATTTTGGCGAAATTATTGCATACACAAATTTTCGCTTGTCCTATATGGCAAGATGAGCGTTGCTATTTAAGCCAAGATAGCAAGTTCTGCCTATTCGGCACGACATATACATATATATACATATATATTATATATACATATATATATAATATATATACATATATATACATATATATATATTATATATACATATATATACATATATATATATTATATATACATATATATACATATATATATATTATATATACATATATATACATATATATACATATATATATATAATATATATACATATATATATATAATATATATACATATATATATATAATATATATACATATATATATATAATATATATACATATATATACATATATATAAATATATATACATATATATACATATATATAAATATATATACATATATATACATATATATATATATAATATATATACATATATATATACATATATATATATATAATATATATACATATATATACATATATATATATATAATATATATACATATATATATACATATATATATATATAATATATATACATATATATACATATATATATATATAATATATATACATATATATACATATATATATATAATATATATATATATATATATATATATATATATATATATATATATTAGAATATACACAGTACATAATGTGCATTATAATACACACTAGCACCCTGCTTGCCAACTTTGGAGATTTGTAAATATATATATATATATACACACATTGATATAAATCATTGATATTTTTATAAGCTGTCAAAATACATTTGATAGTCAAAAAAAAAGTTATTTTAGTATAGATAGGAACAAATTTATATAGATAGCAACCTGTTTATATACACTGTAAATGTGTATATATACATGGCACTGTAAATAAATCACAAAAAATCTATATAAATCTATAGAAGTTGTTGTTATTATCCCTATAAGTGTATTTTTTGAGGTAATTATGTACCTGGGTGATAAGTCACCTAACACCTGCTGCTGTCACTGTTTACTTAGCAGTAAATAGGTACCTGGGTGTTACCTGTCTGTTGTGGGTGACATCCTGGGCAGGGTGAAATGTATAGGAAAGTCTAGAAGGCAATGAGGTTCAAGGAAGAGGGTATGAAGAACCCTTCACTAGTACTTTATATACATCTGCCTGAATATTATTTAACATTTTAAATTTATCACACAACACTGCCGCATCATTGTAATCTTCATCACTTTCTTCCGGATTATCTCTATAGACAAGGGCAGCTTCCAATTTCCTTCCACATATTAGGTGAGAAGGTGTTAATACATCTGCCTCAGGTGTATCACTCATGTACGAGAGAGGCCTATTATTTATCTGATTTTCCGCCTCCACTAACACTGCACAGAATTCTTCCAAATTACTTTTCTTCCGGTGTAGTACTTTACGGAGACACCGCTTCACTGTGCCTATAAGTCTTTCATACAGCCCCCCTGCCAAGGGGCTCTAGGAGTAATAAATTTCCAGGTACACCCTCGTTGGGTTAACAGAGATTGAACATCGTTACTATTATTTAACTCTATCAAATTTTGAGCACCTGCTACAAAATTTGTGGCATTATCCGAAATCATCAATCTCGGACAGGATCTCCTAGCTGCAAATTTTTGAAACAGCTGTATAAACTGTTCTGCAGACAAGTCCTGAGCCACTTCTAAATGAACTGCCCTAGTAGCAGTACAGGTGAACAAACAAACATACACTTTCAGTGGAACACCATCTGAAGTACCTGTTAAAATTATTGAACCACTATAATCTACACCTGTGACATCAAATGGTTTCACTAATTGTACACGCTCCTTTGGCAATGGTGGAGGACATATTACACAAGATTTAATCACCCTTTTTACACTTTGCTGTCCTTGTGGAATCCAGAAAGTTTCCCTAATACAATTTAAGGTATCTTGTACCCCACCATGCATTACATTTTTATGGGCATTTAGAACAATTAAATTTGTTAGATGATGAGTTTTGGGCAGTAAGATAGGATGTTTAGCATAATCACCCAATTCAGCATTTTGTAACCTACCTCTGCACCTAATTACATTGTTCTCTAAATACAGCCCCAATTTATCTATTATGGAACCTTTCACAATTTTTCTTTCCATCATCAATTTAATCTCATTTCCATAGATTTCCTCCTGTACCCTCTTTATCCAATATTCAAGAGGATGTGAAAACTTATATGAGATATTCATCTTGTTTAGAAATTTAAACACCAACTTAGTTACATTGATTAGTTTTGGTAAAGAAGAATGCCTATTTATATCAATGGCTAAGGAAGGACAAACTATTGGAGTGGTGGTCACAGTAATTTCAACAGGAGCAATATACGCCTTTTGTACAGGCCAATTAGCTTTATTTACCAACCAGCCCGGTCCTTTAAACCATGATACAGCATTTACAAATTTAGCATAAGGTAAACCTCGAGACAAGAAATCAGCTGGATTCTCCTCACCAGGTATATGATTAAATGTTAACATATGCTGACCCAAACTATTATACTTCTCTTGCATCTGATTAATTTCAGCGACTCTGTTTTGTACGTACACAATTTTACTGTTTCCATTACGAATCCATTGTAAGGATACCTCATTATCAGACCAAATTACAGTGTCACTAATATTTATCTCCTGCAACTTATTTCTTATATAATTAGCTAATTTGACACCTACATAAATGGCTGTTAATTCCAACTGAGGCAAAGTACGTGATTTAATTGGAGACCTGTGTATTGTTTAATTGGAGACACTTTAGCCTTAGACATAACAAGAGAGATAACACTATTACATTGAAGATAAGCAACTGCTCCATATGCCAGTTTTGAAGCATCACAAAAAATGTGGAGTACATTTTTCCCGTTTGAATTGGCCACCTGGCGTGAGAACTCCAACATTGGAATTTTCTCACAATCACCAATTAATTCATCCCACCTGTTAATGAATTCCTCAGGTAGAATTTCATCCCAAGCACATTAAAGTTTCCATGCTTCCTGTATTAATAATTTCCCTCTTATAGTAAGGGGTGACACTAAACCTAGTGGATCAAAACATTTGGAAACTTCAAGCAAAACTCTCTTAGTTAATTTGTTGGGCATACTGTAATTATTAGGTTTTAACATTAACAAATCTCTCTCAGTATCCCAAGTTAATCCCAATACATTACTACATTTTGGCACTTCATCTCCAGGGTAATTTTTACTTATTTTGTCCTTTAATTTGGACGAATTACTATTCCATTCCCTCAGAGGCATATTTGCACTTTGCATTATTTTATTAGCCTCTCCATAAGTCATTAACAGTTCCTCTTCAGTTGACATCACACCCAGGAAATTGTCCACATAAAATTGTTTGCTCATTACTTTACTCAATGGACTTTCCATACGTTTAAGGTGTGCATTTATCGTCGCTTGAAGTAGGAACGGACTGGATGTAGCACCAAATAATACGCTCCTAAAGCGAAAGGTTTTCAGAGGGTTAAGTGGGTCAATAGGATTCTCAGGCCATAAGAAGCGGGTACAATCCCGGTCAGCCTCTTGTAAACCCACTCTTAGGAAAGCTTTACTTATGTCAGCGGTAAAGGCATAATTCTTCACCCTGAAATTTAATAAGACACAGTGGACCCCCGGTTCACGTCATTAATCCGTTCCTGAGAGCTCATCGTAAAGCAAAATTATCGGAAAGCGAATCAATTTTCCCCACAAGAAATAATGGAAATCATATTAATTCGTGCAAGACGCCCAAATGTATGAAAAAAAAAAACTTTTACCACATGAAATATTAAGTTTAATGCAATAGAATAATTACAATAGCAATAATAAAAATAGAATAAACACAATAGAATAATTGACACTTACCTTTAACCCTTTGAGGGTTTTGGCCGTACTAGTACGGCTTACGACCCAGGGTTTTTGACGTACTAGTACGCCTAAATTCTAGTGCCCTCAAATCTAGTGGGAGAAAGCTGGTAGGCCTACATATGAAAGAATGGGTCTATATGGTCAGTGTGCACAGTATAAAAAAAAATCCTGCAGCACACAGTGCATAATGAGAAAAAAAAATTTCACCCTTTTTTTGGAATAAAACAGCGACTTTGCACTGTATTTTCATATGGTATTTATTGTTGTATTCTAGTTTTCTTGGTCTCATTTTATAGAATGGAAGACATATTAAAGAAATTGAGATGATTTTGACTGGTTTTACAATGAAAAGTACCTTGAAATTGAGCTCAAAATAGCAGAAACATTCAATTTTTACCAAAGTTCAAAAGTAAACAAATCATGCCAAGCGTCCAATACACGTCAACTGGTGAGTCTAATATTCTTTTGCAAGTGTGCCAATATTATTTATACCATTTTTTACACTAATGCAGTAGTCTGCATAACAGTAAATCTTCTATTTTTTGTGAGAATAAAAATTCAAAGTGGAAAGCAAAAGAATGTAAGAGGGGCCTTGGGACGTGACTAATGAACAGAGGAAATGTCATTTTAGTGCCAGGAATGTCTTTCTTGTTTATTCTGGACCCTATTCGGAAATTGGCATCTTTTGAAATTTGTGTGAAATTGGCAAAATTGCTAAATTCTGACCACTGTACTGGATAGTTGAAATTGGTAAATGGGTGGTTTCTTGCACTCATTCGATAGAAAAAAATGGAGTTCTAGCGAAATATTCATGTTTTTTGTTGACTAGTACAGTGGATTTGGCGGAAAATAGGGCTCAAAGTGGGCAAAATTGCCGATGCGTAATCATCGCCGAGATCGCTAACTTCGCGAGAGCATAATTCCGTAAGTTTTCCATCAAATTTCATACTTTTGGTGGCATTATGATCGGAAAAAGATTCTCTATCTTTTCATAAGAAAAAATTATTTTTTTTTTTTTTGAAATTTGGCCGACCCTGAGAACGAGTCTCGGAGACGGCCTGTTGACCCTCAAAGGGTTAATGAAGATCTGGTGATGATTGATGGGATGGGAGGAGGGGAGTGTGTCGAAGTTTTTAATTTTTAGAAGGGGAATCCCCCTCCATTAGGACTTAAGGTAGCAAGTCCTTTTCCAGGGTTACTTCCCTTCTTCTTTTAATGCCACTAGGACCAGCTTGAGAGTCACTGGACTTCTGCCGCACAACATATCTGTCCATAGAGACCTGTACCTCTCGTTCCTTTATGATGGTTGATTGGGATTTACTACACAACTTGGCCAGGTCCGACACACGCACTCCACTTTCATACTTTGCAATTATCTCTTTCTTCATTTCAATAGTCATTAGCACCCTTGGTCTCGAAGGGTTGGCACTAGAAGCTTTCTTGGGGCCCATGGTGACTTATTTTGCAGAAACAAGCACCAGAAACAGTGATAATATGGATAATATGGAATGTACCGAATGTATCCTTAGATGCACGCACACTGGCTGGCTTGTAAACACTGGCACACATGGGGCAGTTCAGGCCACATGTGGACACGTTTTGTACGAATCTTATCACGTACCGGGTTTCGTTATGGGAACCGGGGCAATTTTTTGGCGATATAACGCTTCGGATACCGGATTTATCGGTTACCGGTGACTTCGCGAACCGGAGGTCCACTGTATCTCCTAATTTTTCCGTCAACGACGGACCTGTCGTCAAACAGTCATTTAAACTAGGTACATTTTTGTTACTCCTGGCACTACAATTAAACACAATCCTCAGAGGAGTGGTCTTATTATTATTATTATTATAATCAAGGGGGAAGCGCTAAACCCGGAGGATTATACAGCGCCTGGGGGGAGGATGTGGAAGGCATTCAGGCTTAATTCGGGGAACTGGAGCACAGATCCAATTCCCTAAATCAAGAGCCCCTCACCAACATCAAGGAACCTTCCCTGAGGGGGGAGTGGTCTTAGAATCCTTCACTCCGTGATGTGGCAAATAGTGACCATAAATTTTGGCTTGCTCAGGAGGTATCTCTTCTATAAATTTAATAATTAACTGCTCAGTAATTATATCATTATAGGCAGTTAACAATTCTGGTGTCTTACTCAGTTCGCAGAGCTGAGCCTTTAATTGTCCATATGCCATTCTGTAATTAGTGGGCAATTCTGGATGGTTCAGTCTCCACGGAAGTCGTACCCAGTATTGTCCAGATTCAAATTTTACATCTCTCAGGTATTGCTCCTGAGTAAAAGAATCGTCTGGATTTTCTTCATTTACATTTATTCCAATGCTGTCTAATTCCCACAATTTATGCACTGGCTCCACACCATCCTCTATGAAAGAATTATACTGGGGCACGATTTCATGAGTTAGACACACAGTTATGGTATTTGTAGTTTCCTCTAGTCATGTATTATTATTACGAGGAATCCTACCATACATTACATGGCCTCCAGCAGTCTTCAAAAGGGTGACACCACATTTCTTTACCATACCCTTTACAAAGGAGGCATAATAGTCACTATCAAAATATTTATTGGGCCTACAGAATCATCACTTACACCAGAAGGTGCTAAATTTACATTATGTGAGAGTCTTTCTGTAGCTTTACTAAGCCCTACTGTAGATATTTTCTCTGGAAGTCTATCTACAATTACTGCATTAACACGTTTTTTCTCATTGCCCAACCTGACAGTTACATAAACAGTGTCATACGATTGAGCTCTTTTATCTGAGAGAAAACCAGATAATTTTAGAGTGGTAGGATCGCCCATTTGTACTTTCATCCCATCAAGACATTTACGTTTTATGAAAGTATGCTGGGATCCCTGGTCCAATAATGCATTTACATTTTTTGATTTATGCTTTTTATCATCAATTTTTACCTGTAACACAGGTAAGGCTACTTCAGCAAAACCATCATTATTAACATTAGTAGCAATTTTTACATTAGCCACTGTTGTGTCAGGATTGTCAACATTATCATTATTAACATTACCATATAGACCTTTACACATGACTATATGGTGTCTTCCTTTGTGACATTAATAACAGTTGTTTAATTTGGCATGACAATCCTTTATATTGTGATTACCTAAACACCTGATACATCTATCAAGTTCCTCTAATCTTTCAACTTTATCATTCCATGAATTGTATGCATTGCAATTCTTAGAAAAATGAGTACCCTTGCAGAAAAGACAACCTCTCTTTTCTTTGACTGGTTTCTTATTAACTGGGCTACCCTTAGGAAGGTACTTATTCTTCTTACCTTGTGGAGAATCATTATTTCTGATTCCTGCTACTTGATATGCACCTATGCAACTCTTTTTAGGAAATGAAAATTGATTATTACTATTGGGATAATTTTTCCCTTTGTGAAACTTGGCAGATACCTAAGAGTTATTATGTGTTGCATCTTTAAAATGAATTAGTTGGCTGGTCTGCAGCTGCACAATTAATTCTTGTAGACCTAGTCTTATTTTCTCCAGACCAAAATAACCCTTGTGATATTTGTTCGAGATCCATTCAAGTGTTTTATAGTTTAATTTATTCTGTACAATGGCACTCAATAACCAGTCTGATTCCTTCAGATTATATTTATTACTTAAAGTTTTGAGAGTGCTCTCCAGTTTAACTCTAAACTGCTGTAAACCTTTGTAAGTGATCTGGAGATTTTAAATTAACAATGATATTCATTAGATCCAACCTACTTTGTTCTATATTACCATAAGTGACCTTCAACAAGTCAACTGCTTCCTTGTAAGAGTCATCTACATTGGGAAAGGCTTGTATGAGTATGTAAGCATCTCCTCTTACCTGTCCTTTGAGGTAAAATAATTTAGTTACACAGGCTAGGTCACTCCTGTCATGCACAGCTGCTTTAAAAATTGACCAAAATTCCTCCCAGTTTTCTCCAGGATTAAATACAGGTAAACATAATTCTGGGAGTTTTGGCAAAGACATCTTATTTGTTGGAGCAGACTGATTAACTGCCTGGTTTACACATTTTAATTTATTCAAAGCCTGACTTTTACAAGAATCTTTTCTTCTAATTCATAATACAGTGGACCCCCGCATAGCGAACGCCTTGCATAGCGAACAATCCGCATAGCGAACGCTTTGTTCGCTGAAATTTTGCCCCGCATAGTAGACAAAAACCCGCTCAGCGAACTTCGTCCGAGACGCGTCCAATGTGGGCCCTCAGCCAGCCTCACATGTGCCGCCCGTCCCATTGTTTACCAGCTAGCCTCCGCGGTAACATTCAAGCATACACTCGGAATATTTCGTATTATTACAGTGTTTTCGGTGCTGTTTCTGGAAAATAAGTGACCATGGGCCCCAAGAAAGCTTCTAGTGCCAACCCTGTGGTAAAAAGGGTGAGAATTAGTATGGAAATTAAGAAAGATTTTGAAGGGTTTGGGGCTAACCCTGAGAAGCCTATGCCAGTTGTGGAATCCATTGTGCCTACTTCAAAAAATAAGGAAATGTGTGCACAGTGGGTTGAACTGCAAACCTTTATGGATGAAAATCACCCTGACACAGCTGTTGCAAGCCGTGCTGGTGACTATTTCAATGACAATGTTATGGCCCATTTTAGGAAAGTCTTGAAGGAACGGGAGGTACAGAGCTCTATGGACAGATTTGTTGTGCGACAGAGGTCCAGTGACTCTCAAGCTGGTCCTAGTGGCATTAAAAGAAGAAGGGAAGTAACCCCAGAAAAGGACTTGCTACCTCAAGTCCTAATGGAAGGGGATTCCCCTTCTAAACAGTAAGAAGATAATGCTCTCCCCTCCTCCCATCCCATCAATCATCACCAGATCTTCAATAAAAGTAAGTGTCATGTAATTGTGCATGCCTTTTTCAGTTTGTGTGTACTAAAATTAACATTTTTTTGTGGTAAAAAAATTTTTTTTTCATACTTTTGGGTGTCTTGCACGGATTAATTTTATTTCCATTATTTCTTATGGGGAAAATTAATTCGCATAGCGAACATTTCGCATAACGACCAGCCCTCTTGCACGGATTAAGTTCGCTATGCGGGGGTCCACTGTACTGATTAATCATGAGATCTACTTCAGTCTCATCTACACAGTTTACTAACAAATCTCCTTCATATTTGTTGTAATATAATTTGTATGAATCATATCTATTCCCTAAAGCATCTAAATACAATTTTAAATCATCAGTATTCACAGTTTCTTGATTCATTAATTCCAAACATTTATTATATGCCTTGGTTACATGACCCTTTCTAGCCTGTAGTGATGCTTTCTTTGCTCTATATTCCATATGTTTGTCTTCTATATTAATTTCCTCATTTTCAGCCATGATGCAATGTATTAAATTCAACTTAATTAATAACACTGATTATGTACTAAATTATGCACTTTTTAAAGGTAAATAGTACAACTTACCTTTAAATAAATCCTAGCTACACTTGAGCTTTGCAATTACATATAAGAAAATTATAATATAAATTTTAAATACACATGAATTGTCTTATCAAATTAATATTGTAATAATTATAATCCACTACACATTAAGTAAATTTGTGAACTTAACATCCACCTCCTTCCGTCACTTCACATATAATTATTAAGTAATTAACTAATTAATGACTTCACTAATTACCTCCTTGACGGCACTGCCTAGTGAACATTTCTCTCACTTTATACAGATTTGTTTCACGCGAATTTGTTATTGTAACGTGCTGTATTTCTATCGTTAATAGTGTGCAAAACATATTGAAAATTTGTGTTATGTGTAATTCTGTGTTTTTGGCCTAGCTGAGCATAGGTGTCCTGTAGCTTGATTGGTTGCACACTTGGATTACAGTGAGGTCCAGGGTTTGATCCCCGGTATGGATGTAAACATAAGGATCAGTTTCCTTAAGACACTTGCTGTCCATGTTCACCCATCAGTAAAATAGGTACCTGCGTGTTAGTCTACTGGTGTCGGTCGCATCTTGGGGACAAAATTGACCTACCGTATTTCGCGGCTTATAAGACTAATTTTAGTTTCAATGGCTCGGCATCAGACATAAGTGGGACAGGTACAGCCCACCCCAAACTTATAGCTCCTGTCACTGACCTTCAGTTTATAGGATGCAGGGTGGTTTTTGAAGGCATTTTATGGAAAAAAACATGTGTCTAATAAGCCACGAAATAGAGTAATTGCTAGAAATGCTCTGCATAACAAGAGGTTTTCTATATAGTAGTATGTCACTGATGTCAGCTATGGTCTGTATACCTTGTACATGTACTTGTAGAAATAATTATTAATAATAATAATAATAATCTTTATTTACTACAAGTACATGTACATGGTATACAGTCCTAGCTGACAACAATGACAAACTACTACATAAAAAGCCACTTGTTATGCTGAGCATCTCGGGCAAATTAGGTCAGTGTCCCAGGATGCGACCCACACCAGTCGGCTAACACCCAGGTACCCATTTTACTGATGGGGAACATAGACAACAGGTGGAAAGAAACACGCCCAATGTTTCTACTCTGGCTGGGAATCGAACCCAGGCCCTCGCCGTGTGAAGCGAGAGCGTTAACCACCAGGCCACCAGAGCCCTATTAGTAGTAGTAATAGTACACCTGTTACTTGAGTGTAGTACAGTTGTCATGGGACTGAAACACATCTGTGGCAAAGACCAAGGAACATCTGTAATTCTGTCTTCTGTAGCTGTAGACGATTCTGGGGGTCTGTGACCCAGTGGCCTGATGCTAGACCAAGCCTCCTGGTCTGGTCTGGTCTGGTCGTCACCACTATAGGAAATTTAATTGAACTGGCTGCACGGACAGGGTTGTTTACACGAAAAGTAAGACTAGGCCAGCAGACCTACTGCCACACTAAGAAGAAATACCCTGTGGAGCAGTATACATGTATATTGTATACTACCCTTAAACTATGACACATGCTATTGTATAGTCTCTCTCCCACGCAATATGAACTCTGGCACAAAATTTTATTTCTTTTACAGTCGGCTCTCTCTTAACCCTTTGAGGGTCGACAGGTCCTCTCAGAGACTCGTTCTCAGGGTCGGCCAAATTTAAAAAAAAAAAATTTTATGAAAAAATAGTTTTTTTTTAAAAGGGGATTCCCCTTCCAAACAGTAATTCAATCTCTCTCCTCCTCCAGTCTCCCATACACTAAGAAGAATCACCAATAAAGGTAAGTGTTATGCTGTTAATGTTTCATTCATCATGTCCCATTGTATTATGTACTATATCTATATTTCATGTAAAAAAATTTTTGTTTTAATGCTTCTGGGTGTCAGGAACGGATTAATTGTATTTACATTATTTCTTATGGGGAAAATTGATTCGAAAATCGTAGATTTCGATAATCGTCACACTTCCAGGAACGGACTAGCGACGATAAAAGAGGGACCATTGTACATTATTTCTTATGGTAAGTACTGCTTCGGTTTTCATCCATTTCGGATTGAGACCGACCTTCTGGAACAGATTAAGAACGAAATCCGGGGTTCCACTGTGTTTGTGTATGTATTATACATATATATACAGTGGAACCTTGACTTACGAGCTTAATCCGTTCCAGGAGCTAGCTCGCAACTCAATTTACTCGTATATCAAATTAATTTTCCTCATTTAAATTAACTGAAAAGCCATTAATTCATTCCTGCACTCTGGATAGACGAGAAAAAATACTTGAATATGATGCTATTATCAACTGTATGGTTTATTTATCTATCACAATTCATCTAGTATGACATAATAAACAATATAATTAGCAGAGAAACATGATATATACTCTAGAATGACTAAAATAGGCCACAATATGGTGGCAGCGGTAGAAGCATCTGCCATTTCTGTCCCAATTTGACTATAGTATCTTCCCATGTTTTTACTGTAAGAGAAAACAGAGTATTTTTGAGGCTAACTGCAGTAGATCACTAGGACCCATGATTAGAAAAAGTATTTGGCCAAATGACTGTAAAAAAAAATGCAAACAAGCACGAGAGACTTGCCCCCACAGGGATGTAAACATGTTTACTGCTTACCAGCTGTGCCAACTAGCAGAAGCAATCTGAATTATTACGTACGTATCATGAATTATTATTAATTTAGGGAACTGAAGCTCTATCATTATTATAATTATTATTATTTAGGGAACTGAAGCTCTATTATAATTATTATTATTATTAATTTAGGGAACTGAAGT
Organism: Cherax quadricarinatus; assembly: GCF_038502225.1. NCBI lineage: Eukaryota > Metazoa > Arthropoda > Malacostraca > Decapoda > Parastacidae > Cherax > Cherax quadricarinatus. Next base: position 26,600,456 of record NC_091340.1, on the reverse strand, counting down.
TCTACCATTATTATAATAATACAGTAGACCGCCAGTGAAGAAGTGCTGTACAATTGTATGTAACACATCGTATAATTAATTTAACATGGTCCAGTTTGTGGGAAGGAAAAAAAAAAAAAAAAACTTTTGCTCAAGCAGCCACCTTGTTGTGGAACAGCCAGGGAGCCATCCCCTACCACTCCCCGGCACCACCCCACCATCCCAACATTTGTAATTCATACGTGTCCAGTCTCTCTGCTACAAGGCAGCTGTGTTTGTCAATTGTTATGATATTTTAATTACTATATCTTGTATCTGGCAAGCAATCATGACACTCAGTAGCCATACTAGTGTTGCTGAAAGTGGCACAAAGAGGTATAAGCACTTAAGTCTTAGAATTAACAAAGATATTAGACAAGAGATAACCTGTAGCCATAACTGAAGTGTTACTTTGTACGCAGAAAAAGAGGTTAACATGAGTTTGTGTGACTGACTTTCTGAGTGACTTGACTGACAATATCTTACTGAGTGACTAGACTGACTTACTGAGTGACTGTAATAATAATTTATTATTGCTGAGAAGGAAAAGAGAATGATTTCCATGGAATTTAAGCATGAAATCATAGATAAACAAGCGAGGTGTCCAGGTTTTGGGTTGAGGGAGGGGAGAGCTGGCTCGTAACTCAAATGTTGACTCATAACTCAGAGCAAAAAATCAACCCAGGGACAGCTCGTATCTCAAAAAACTCGTAAGTTGGGACACCCCTAAGTCAGGGTTCCACTGTATGTAGTATATGAGCAAAATCGAAGACAAGCAACACAAAATTCAAAACAACCGCAGGGAAGTTAAATGATAGCTCCAGGCCTTTCATGTTGCAAGCAATACATCAGAAGCTTGCAAAGTTGCTTGCAACACAAAAGGCCTAGAGCTATCATTCAACTCCCCCTGTGGTTATTTTGCATATCTGTATGATTGTGTATGATTATTACTCTACTCCACGATTCTCCGAGTCCAGTGTATAATTCTCTATGATTCTACTATATAATTCTCTATGAATGTCCTGTATAATTCTCTAAGATTTTACTGTACAATTCACTATGATGCTACTGTATAATTCTCAATGATTCCATTGTATAATTCTCTGATTCTTCTGTATAATTCTCTATGATTCCACTGTATAATTATGATTCTACACCATCAGTGGAAGGGATAGTTGGAGAGCTACACCCAAAGGGCTGAAACAGCTCCTGGGCAATGGGTAGTTACCTAGGATGGAATAGGTCCAATTCCTGAGATCAAGAGCCCCCTCCACCCTGATGGCACACTTAAGGAAATTGAAAAAAAGCAAGACATCAATGACTTCATTACCAATACGTGATAAGAACTTGTATAAAGGATACAGCGGTAGAAGTATACAAGAGTTATACACGTTCATACACGATGCTAACATATACAGCATTGGATGTGAATGTTTCTTTATGTACAGTACAGGTCAAGACCCAGGTCAAGATCCTGGTCAAGACTCAAGGTGACTTCAGTTCTATGCCACTCTAAGGCGTTATAATACTATCAGTGTGAGGGCAGGTGTGGTACTATCAGTAGGAGGGCAGGTATGGTACTATCAGTGAGAGGGCAGGTGTGGTACTATACCTGCTGTGGTGGTCAGGGTTGATGAATGACACTAAGTATGTCAACAATACCTAGTTGATCAATCCACTGTCACCACGACCCTCCATCAACCTTCCTTCAACCAAGCAACACACTCAATACTTTCTATTGCAACTTGAAACATCTGACCTTTCAACTGCAATGACTGAATATCTTACACCTGTCAAGGTACAACACATCTGTACCATCACATATAGACCACTTGTACATGTCCAGTGTACACCACTGTACCTCAACATCTGTGTGTGTATATATATAGTATCATTATTTAGCAAACTGCAGCAGGCCTTGATTCGACCCCACGACACATTGTCCAGCCTCAAGAGGCCAAACACTGTACATGTCACCCTACCACCTGAGCCATCGAACAGGAGGTTGAAATTAATTCTTGAGCATACATCTGCCATGAGTGTCCTTGCAACATGAAACAAGTCTAGTGTGCTAGGCTCATGCTGTTTGTAGGATTGATGGCTCGGATGGCAGGGTGACATGTATAATGTTTGGTCTCTCGAGGCAGGACAATGTGTCATGGGGTCAAATCCTGGCTTGCTGCAGTTTGGTAAATGATTCAAAACGACTTGTTTTGTGGTTTCATATATAGTATATGATCCAAGGGAGAACAGATCCACTTCCTCGGATCAAGAGCTTAGCACCAGCATCAAGACACCTCCCTAGACATCTCTGTAAGAATCGCCCACCTAAATTATTATTCTTATTGCGTTCATGGGGAAGGGCTAGACCCATGTGGGTCATGCAGAAGCCAGGTTTGATCCAAGGAAAAGAAGGCGGTAGCCTCTAACTCCCTGGATTAAGAGCCTTGGACTGTCGACCGCATCCTTGTAGGTTTAACACGCATTGTGTGTGTGTGTGTGTGTGTGTGTGTGTGTGTGTGTGTGTGTGTGTGTGTGTGTGTGTGTGTGTGTGTGTGTGTGTGTGTGTGTGTGTGTGTACGTACTCGCCTAAATGTGTGTGCATGCACCTACATGCATATGCATACACACGTGCGTGTCATACCATCAACACGAACAAGATCAGCCAGGTTGTTGTGTATGTCAGCTGTGGTCAGCTGGTAGCAACAACCTGCTTGACCAGCCAGCCAATAAGTGTGTAAAACTGAGCCAGAATTCAACACAAACACACCAGTTACTTACAAGCAGAGATCAGTTACAAGGTAAAAGTTACAGCACAGTGGTACGTACTGTGCAAGTTACAGCACAGTGGTACTGTACAAGTTACAGCACAGTGGTACTGTACAAGTTACAGCACAGTGGTACGTACTGTGCAAGTTACAGCACAGTGGTACTGTACAAGTTACAGCACAGTGGTACGTATTGTGCAAGTTACAGCACAGTGGTACTGTACAAGTTACAGCACAGTGGTACGTACTGTGCAAGTTACAGCACAGTGGTACTGTACAAGTTACAGCACAGTGGTACGTACTGTGCAAGTTACAGCACAGTGGTACTGTACAAGTTACAGCACAGTGGTACGTACTGTGCAAGTTACAGCACAGTGGTACTGTACAAGTTACAGCACAGTGGTGCTGTACAAGTTACAGCACAGTGGTACGTACTGTGCAAGTTACAGCACAGTGGTACTGTACAAGTTACAGCACAGTGGTACTGTACAAGTTACAGCACAGTGGTACGTACTGTGCAAGTTACAGCACAGTGGTACTGTACAAGTTACAGCACAGTGGTGCTGTACAAGTTACAGCACAGTGGTACGTACTGTGCAAGTTACAGCACAGTGGTACTGTACAAGTTACAGCACAGTGGTACTGTACAAGTTACAGCACAGTGGTACGTACTGTGCAAGTTACAGCACAGTGGTACTGTACAAGTTACAGCACAGTGGTACTGTACAAGTTACAGCACAGTGGTACTGTACAAGTTACAGCACAGTGGTACTGTACAAGTTACAGCACAGTGGTACGTACTGTACAAGTTACAGCACAGTGGTACTGTACAAGCTACAGCACAGTGGTACGTACTGTGCAAGTTACAGCACAGTGGTGCTGTACAAGTTACAGCACAGTGGTATGTACTGTGCAAGTTACAGCACAGTGGTACTGTACAAGTTACAGCACAGTGGTACTGTACAAGTTACAGCACAGTGGTACGTACTGTGCAAGTTACAGCACAGTGGTACGTACTGTGCAAGTTACAGCACAGTGGTACTGTACAAGTTACAGCACAGTGGTACTGTACAAGTTACAGCACAGTGGTGCTGTACAAGTTACAGCACAGTGGTGCTGTACAAGTTACAGCACAGTGGTACGTACTGTACAAGTTACAGCACAGTGGTACTGTACAAGTTACAGCACAGTGGTACGTACTGTGCAAGTTACAGCACAGTGGTACGTACTGTGCAAGTTACAGCACAGTGGTACTGTACAAGTTACAGCACAGTGGTACGTACTGTGCAAGTTACGGCACAGTGGTACGTACTGTGCAAGTTACGGTACAGTGGTACGTACTGTGCAAGTTACGTTACAGTGGTACGTACTGTGCAAGTTACGGTACAGTGGTACGTACTGTGCAAGTTACGGTACAGTGGTACGTACTGTGCAAGTTATGGTACAGTGGTACGTACTGTGCAAGTTATGGTACAGTGGTAGTAATTCACAAAGTACACTAATACAGAGGGAGCGCTAAGCCCACAGGGGTAGCACAGCGCCCATGGGAAGTGTTTACATTCAATATAAACAAAAGGTTTATATTGAAAAGATGATCGTAAGAGCAACATTTCGCTCACCTGAGATTTTCGATGTTTCACCCATATGTGGCTTTAGCGAGGCAGAGAATATCACAAAACTAAGGTAGTGAACACCTCGAGGGCTGAGGGACAGATTACCTTTTCTCTACTGTCTCTACTTTCATCACCTTGAATCCTGAGGGACTGTTTGCCTCATCTACCATTGTCTGCAGTACACAAGCTCTGATGAAGACACTGACGGGCAAAATGTCTTCACAATAAAGATACACAAGTGTTGTACATGCGTCTTATTCATCACATAGAGCAGCCTGACTCTTAGTTAAGAACCCATGATGAGGATGGGCGAGTGGGGGAGGTTAGGCCCAGCCTCAAGGCAGTGCGAGTCACCAGGTTTAGCTTTAATAAACAACAAGGCACAATACTGTTACTGGAACAATATACAAATAACCCGCACACAGAAGTTTACGACGACGTCTTGGTCCCACTTGGACCAGTTACAAGTCGCACTAACACACGAGAGTGAGGGAGCCAGTATATATATACCCAGACTGAAATGTCTTAATGAGCTTCTCTCTCCTATGTGCGGGCTGTGTTCAACTCTAATGTTTCAGGGAATGGGTGGGGTTTGAACCCGCGGCAAGCGAGTCCTAAAACTCTCAGGCCAGTGCATTAACTGCTGAGCCACCTGGCTACAATAAGACTGATCCAACTAGGTGTATTTCAATACAACATAGGGAGGTTAACATGGGCCACATACTGTAACCACAAATGGAGTCCATGAACGGGTCAGACACAGGGTTTACGGGACTGGTGGGGCACACTGAACACCATGGAAGACATACACAATGCTCTGTTGCTCGTTACACTGTACATAAAAACACAACTATGGTATAGCTGTGACAGGAATGTGTATAATGTAGGATTTTGTCAGGAGTGATGCTACTGGTGATGGTGGTATAAAACAAGGGACATTTCAAAAGGTTTACCTCTGCAGAATAAGAGGAAGAGCTTAGGTTAGAGAGCTAGGAGTAGAGTATTAGAAGCACAAGCATGAAGATTAAAAGAGGTTGAGATGGTTATGATGGCATCATCTAGGAAGGTAGTCAATTCTTGTTCTCTTGAGTATGTCAAGCTACCTGTCACTGAACTACAATCCTGAAGATGTCGAGTGCCGGGATGACGACAGTCCTGAAGCCGATGGCTAGTGTCCAGTGCCAAAAGCAATGCCTGGTTCTGGATTTACAGCAGCTTTAAGGCACAAGTCCCAACACTGAGAGAGAGAGAGAGAGAGAGAGAGAGAGAGAGAGAGAGAGAGAGAGAGAGAGAGAGAGAGAGAGAGAGAGAGAGTGAGAGAGTGAGAGAGTGAGAGAGTGAGAGAGTGAGAGAGTGAGAGAGTGAGAGAGTGAGAGAGTGAGAGAGTGAGAGAGTGAGAGAGTGAGAGAGTGAGAGAGTGAGAGAGTGAGAGAGAGAGTGAGAGAGTGAGAGAGTGAGAGAGTGAGTGAGTGAGTGAGTGAGTGAGTGAGTGAGTGAGTGAGTGAGTGAGTGAGTGAGTGAGTGAGTGAGTGAGTGAGTGAGTGTGTGAGAGAGTGAGAATGTTTAGGTGATTAGGGGCTGTGTGAGGAATGTATAGAGGAGAGGTGAATTTGAGACAGCCTATGAGTCTGTACAGATGACTGAATTACCTGCCATCGCTCGCTTGGTGATGATGTGCGCGCTCAGCTGAAGTTTAGAATTGAGGGTAACTCCAGGTACAGGTATAGTAGTGTTGGTGGAGTTCAGCACTGGAGTTCGACTGGAGGAGGGGTTTGCCTGTTGCAATGAAAATACATGATCTTTAACTTGTTGGCATTTGTAGAAATGCAACGCTGTTTCCCAAGCAATGATCTTGTTTATCTCACATTCAGTGTGAAGGGACATATGTTTGGGTGTGGATGGTGGCGTAATGTCTGCATATGCGATAATGAAAGCGTTTCAGTGGGCTGGTAGGTTCTGACATGTCATTAGTGTAATGAGAAGGGGAGGAGAGAGGACAGGGGCTTAAGAGACTCCGTCATAGTGTGTGAAATAGTCAAAGATGCAGTTTCTGAAGTTAATCGACATCCCAGGACCATACACCTGGAGTATATTCTAGGAGGATCTTCAAGGGGTCAACGCTCGTGCGGCTCGGTCAATGATCAAGCCTCACGGTGAATCAGGAATTGACCAACCAGGCTGTTATTACTGGCCACACGCAAACCAACATACGAACCACAACTCAGCTGGTCAGGCACTGACTTCTGTCAAGGAAGTTGCAGAACATTTTTTTCGAGTTAGTCTGCTGTTCATGTGTAAATAAAAGAAACACACACACACACACACACACACACACACACACACACACACACACAAAATTGCGGCAGCATATGGGCTCCTGGTGAACCTAAGAATAATGTTTCGACACCTCAGTAAGAAATCGTTCCAGACTTTGTACACCATGTACGTCAGGCCCATATTGGAGTATGCAGCACCAGTTTGGAACCCACACCTGGTCAAGCACATCAAGAAATTAGAGAAAGTGCAAAGGTTTGCAACAAGACTAGTCCTGGAGCTAAGGGGTATGTCCTATGAGGAGACATTAAGGGAAATTGACCTGATGACACTGGAGGACAGGAGGGATAGAGGGGACATAATGACATAAAATACTGAGAGAAATTGACAAGATGGACAGGGACAGAACGTTTCAGAGATGAGACACAGCAACAAGGGGTCACAACTGGAAGTTGAAGACTCAGATGAGTCACAGGGATGTAAGGAAGTATTTCTTCAGTGATAAAGTTGTCAGGAAGTGAAAAAGTCTGGAGAGTGATGTAGTGGAGGCAAGATCCATATAAAGCTTTAAGAAGAGGTATGATAAAGCTCATGGAGCAGGGAGTGTGTGAACCTAGTAGCAACCAGCATAGAGGCATGGCTAGGAGCTATTAATCGACCCCTGCAACCACAATCAGGTGAATACACACACTCCCCTGAAGTACAAAGAAGCACATCTCTAATACCAGGAGAGCAAGAGAGAGTGAGTTACCAATTCAGCAGCTGTACTTTTTCCCTCTAACACCATCTCACAGCCAAAAATATTATAATAGAACCCACAGCTAAACCAATTCTAAAACATAATACAGACCGTAACCTTGTGACCCAGGTCACATGCCATGTTACCTGGCCTCGCTATGACATTACCCGAGAGGTGACCTAAACTGACACCTTAACCTGCCCCAGCACCTGACTCTGCCACCAGTCACCACAGTATGTGTTACTTACATCTGCATGTGAAACACTTGCATTCCTGTACTGTGGAGACATTTCACCCACCAGAGCTTATGTATACCAGCGACAGTACCAGATGATGTTATCAGTTGTAAGGCTTGACTAAAACATTCACCACATTTCATCCCTTTCCCCATGTAGGCAAAATGTTGCATAAACAAACATCTTTTCCCTACACGTTGTTTCACCAAGCTTCAAGCCAAGATTGAGAGACTACTGCTCAACCTTGTAACAATTGTCAGAGATCAAAGCTTGAGAGTGACCTCTTCCTGCACCTTGAGACGATCATCAACACTTGCAACAGATTCTTCGTCACTTTTCTGCTCAACCTCGTCTCTCCTCTTGCTGCATGTCAGACAAAATGCAAATTAGTCATTTCAACAATGTATCCTTGTGATATTATCAACACAGCTAGAAGATATTACAGAAAGGAATGTTACACTGTAGGAGGATTACATCCCCTGGGGTATAGTAGGTGATATGCTCTCATCCAGGGAAGGAATGGGTACCTTCAATGGCAGGTTACCATCAATGGCAGGAAATGGGTACCTTCAATGACAGGAAATGGGTAACTTCAATGGCAGGAAATAGGTTTCATCCAGGGAAGGAATGGTTACCTTCAATAACTTGAACAAAGAGTCTTAATGTCTACCTTTCAAGGGTAGAAATTAAAGCTACATTTGTCAAAAAGCTTTAAATCTGTATAGATGATAAATCAATACATGGTAAAAAAAAAGTTCTGACACCAGGTTAGGGTGCATATGGGAGAGGGAGATTACTGGCCAGTAAAAGTAAGCTTTAGACAGGGATGTGTGATGTTACCATTGTTGTTTAACATACTTGTAGATGGTGTTGTAAGAGAAGTGAATGCTCAGCTGTTGGGAAGTATGGGATTAAAAGATAAAGAATTTAATACAAAGTGACAGTTGTCACAGTTGCATTTTGCTGATGACACTGTTTTTGGGAGAGACTGAATAGAAGTTGCAAAGGTAGGTGGATGAATCTGGCAGGGTATGTAAAAGAAAGAAATTAAAACTGAACATAGGAAAGAGTAAGAAGAAGAGAAAAAAAAACAGGTAATGATAGTAAATATCAAAATGGAAGGAGGGAGTACTGAAGAAGTGAATGTGTTTGGATATTTGGAAGTGAACTTGTCGGTGGAAGGGTGCAAGATGAGGCGAGCCATAGAAATGATGATGAGGGGGGGGGGGTAGGTAAGGCAAGTGGTACACTAAGGCATCTGTGGAGACAAAGAACATTATCCATGGAAGCAAAATAGGGAATGTTTAACATTATAGTATTAACAACATTGTGAGTAAAGCATGGATTTTAAACACTGTACCAAGGAGGAGGCTGGTGTGGAGGATTCTAGATGTAGAATAAGATTGAATAAAAAGACCACTGTTGGTCTTGGGGTACTCATCTTTCTCGTTCTGCAGTGGTTTACTTGCTCACTCGCTAATTGTCTGTAATTATTCACAGCAGGGAGAGTTTCTGGTGCTCATGCACAAGGGATAGCTATGTATTTGTGGTATTTCTTCCACAGTTCTTCCTGGAGATTGTCAGTGCACAACTCGAGTTTCATGAAGTACACATGGATATGACCACGAATATTTCTACATTTCAATGTGGCCTCACCAGTGACACACTGTCACTCACTACATCACTGGTCAAGTCATTTGTTGTGATCACAATCACAATCTAGCTCTTGGTGCTCCCAACACCTTTATTTACAGTTGACTTTCTGCTGACAATGTCTAGGGGTGTAGGTGCCAGCTCTGACAACTTAAATGAATCAAAGAGTGCGAATTCCTTGACTCCTCCAAGGTGCTGGTTATTGTATATACTGCCACTAGCTATGACAACAGGTTAGAGGCATGTTACTATTAATTTTTACTGGTCTTAGGAAAAAGAAGGTTCCTCAGACAAACATGGTGGCCTGGTAGGTGACCCGGTGGCCTGGTGGCTAAAGCTCCCGCTTCACACACGGAGGGCCCGGGTTCGATTCCCGGTGGGTGGAAACATTTCGACACGTTTCCTTACACCTGTTGTCCTGTTCACCTAGCAGCAAATAGGTACCTGGGTGTTAGTCGACTGGTGTGGGTCGCATCCTGGGGGACAAGATTAAGGACCCCAATGGAAATAAGTTAGACAGTCCTCGATGACGCACTGACTTTCTTGGGTTATCCTGGGTGGCTAACCCTCCGGGGTTAAAAATCCGAACGAAATCTTATCTTATCTTATCTTAGCAGATTCTCTCGCAAGAGAGGAGGTCTTAGTCAAGCCCAAGTCTGGCACGTGCATCTCGTCTGACCAGCGAAATCTAATTCTGCTTGGTAAGGAACACATGCAAGATGAGAGCTGTTGCTTCAGTGTATGTATTTGATGTTCAAAACATCCTTGTTCCATATGTAAATTTCCAGACGTTGAAATGAGAGAGGGGTCACAGCCCCCCTTATGCTGCTCGCCCCCAGTTGGAGAAAATTTCTTCACAGCTGGAGGCAGTGGAAAAATCATGTCTGAAGGCAGTGTGTAGTGTGAATATTATACAGAGAATTTGTAGTTTGGAAATTAGGAGATGCAGAGTTACTAAAAGTATTATCCAGAGAGCTGAGGAGGATGACTAGGAGTATGTATATAAATCTGGGATAAGGGGAAGGAGAAGTTGGGATGAGGGGAAGGAGAGGTTGGGATGAGGGAATGTTGGGATCATCCCAAGAAGGGATGGAGGAGTGATTAAGGGAATTTTATTTTATGGTCTTAAACTCTCCTATTGGAGTATGAGCAAGGTAATATTTATGAAGGGTTTAAGAACATAAGGAACACTGCAGCAGGCCTACTGGCCCATGCAAGGCAGGTTCGAGTCTCCTACCGGCTTAAGCCAGTGACCCAACCTAGGTCAGGTCACATCCACTTAAAGAAGGAGCATGGCATCAGACTTGCTAGCACAAGCTAGTAAGGTCCAACTCACACTCACTCACTCATGTATTTATCTATTTTTAAAACTACACAATGTTTTAGCTTCTATGATAGTACTCGGAGTTTGTTCCACTCATCCACAACTCTATTACCAAACCAGTGCTTTCCTATATCCTTCCTGAATCCAAATTTTTCCAACTTAAAACCATTGTTGCAAGTCCTGTCTTGGCTAGATATTTTTAGCATGCTATTTACATCCCCTTTATTTATTCCTGTTTTCCATTTATACACCTCAATCATATCTTCCCTAACTCTTTGCCTTTCTAGAAAGTGCAGATTCAGGGCTCTCAGTCTATCTTCATAGGGAAGATTTCTGATACATGGGATCAACTTTGTCATCCTCCTTCACACGTTTGCCAGTGCATTTATATCCATTCTGTAATATGGTGACCAGAACTGTGCAGCATAATCTAAATGAGGCCTAACCAAAGATATATAAAGTTGAAGAACAACCTGAGGACTCCTATTATTTATGCTTCTTGATGTGAAGCCAAGGATTCTGTTCCCTTTATTGCGAACACTTATGTATTGTTGTCTTGGTTTTAGATTCCTGCTAACCAGAACTCCCAAATCCTTTTTGCAATCAGTAATACTAAGATCTACATTATTTATTTTATATGTGGCATGGTTATTTTCCTGTCCAATGTTTAGAACTTTGCATTTGTCTATATTAAACTGCATCTGCCACTTCTCTGACCACGGCATCAGTCTATTCAAATCTTCCTGAAGTGCTCCAATGTCCTTGTCAGAATGAATTCAACAGCCTATTTTGGTGTCATCGGCAAACTTGCTTATGTCTCTATTTATTCCCTCATCTATGTAGACTGTGAACAAGGGGCCCAACACTGACCTCTGTGGAACACCACTCATGACACTTCCCCACTCTGATTTCTCCCCATTTATGCAAACGCACTGCTACCTATCTGTCAATCATGCCTCTATCTGGAAAAAGATTTCTCCTCGTATTCCACGTGTCTTCATTTTTCTCGATAGTCTCTGATGTGGGACTATCAAAAGCCTTACTGAAGTCCATATACACAATATCATATTCATTACCATGATTTACCTCCTCAAATACCTTAGTGAAAAAAGATAATAAATTTGTAAGGCAGGAACACCCTTTTGAAAATTGTGCTGAGATTTATTCATCAATTTATGCTTCTCAAGATGGCTACGAATTGCCTCGGCAATTAGTGATTCCATAAATTTTCCCACGATAGAGGTTAGGCTTATTAGTCTATAATTTGAAGCTGAAGACCTGTTGCCTGCTTTGAAAATAGGTATCACATTTGCCATTTTCCACTTTTTTGGCACTATGTCAGTTTGTAGTGATATGTTGAAAAGATTAGCCAAAGGTTTGCTAAGCTCCTCTGTACATTCCTTTAGAACCCTTGTGTACAACTCATCAGGGCCCGGGGATTTGTTAGGTTTTAATTTACCTATTTGTCCAAGGACCATGTCACTTGTGACCCTAATCATGCATAGTTTATTATTGTCCTATTTTACATAATTTATTTTTGGAATATCACTAGTATCTTCCTATGTAAAAACTGAGGAAGTGTTAAAAATTTACACATTTCCTTATCACTGTCAGTGAGCTGACCCGAGTAACTTTTGAGTGGGCCTATCTTGTCCCTAATCTTACTTTTGTATACCTGAAAAAACTCTTTTGAATTAGTCTTCGATTCCCTTGTGACTTTAACCTCATAATCTCTCTTTGCTTTTCTTATTTCCTTTTTTATTTCTCTCTTTAACTGAATATATTGATTTCTTAACTGCCTCTCTCCTCTTGATTCGCCTATATATGCCTCTCTTTTCACTAATGAGATGTTTTAATCTATTATTTATCCATTTAGGATCATTTTTGTTTGATCTGATTTCCCTATTCAGAACATAAGTTGTCTGAGCAACTAGAACTATGCTCTGGAAAACATCATATCAGCAACCACCACCACCTACCTGACCCATAGTCAGGTCATTTCAGTTCAGCCCACCCAGGTAATCTCTCAGTCCTATGAAATCTGCCAAGCAGAAGTTAGGGACAGAGACTTGATTGCCATTATTAGGGTAATTCCATGATATATTAAAACTGAGTGATTTGTGATCACTTTCCCCAAGCTCATCATTAACCTCAAGTTTATTAATTAGCGATTCCCTACTGGTAAGGTCCAAGTCAAGCAGGTTATTTCCTTCAGTTGGTTCTGTCACAAACTGTTTTAAACAATCCTGAATTGTATTAAGAAAGTCGCTTGACTCTAAATTTCCTGTCAAACTGCTCCAGTCAATTTATCTAAAGTTAAAATCTCCCATTAGAACAACATTTTCATATGGAGATGCCTTACGAATTTCATCCCATAGAAGTTTACTGCACTCCCTATCAAGGTTTGGGGGCCTACAAATCACATCCAAGATTAGTTTTTCACAGCCCTCGAGAAGCTGTAACCAAACAGATTCAGTGGCTGACGCTTCTAATTTTATATCTTGTCTAACTCCACCACCCTTCCGGTTGACCCTATCAGTGTGGAATAATTTACAGCCTTGTATGTGGTATTCAGAAGGCATTTCTCTATCTTTCAGATTGAACCAGATCTCTGTTATAGCAATAATATCTATGCTTCCTGCAATTGCAATTAATCTTAGCTCATCTATCTTATTTCTTACACTCCTGCTATTAGTACAGTAAACATTAAGGGAGCTAGTCTCTCACTGCCTTCTGTTGTCTCCCTTTGTTTGCTGACCAGTTCCATTGTCTTTATTTGTAACCTTTTTGATGAATAATGTCTTTTATACATTTACTGTTTTCAACCCTAGTGGTGCAACCTGACTGTTTCCCACATACACCCATACCTCTTATCTTCCATCAGTTTAAAATCAGAGAAAGCATTAAGTGGAGTCTAGTCCTGGATGTATGAAGTACAGTGCCTGCACTCTGAAGGATGGATGGAGGTGGGAAGTACAGTGCCTGCACTCTGAAGGATGGATGGAGGTGGGAAGTACAGTGCCTGCACTCTGAAGGATGGGTGGAGGTGGGAAGTACAGTGCCTGCACTCTGAAGGATGGATGGAGGTGGGAAGTACAGTGCCTGCACTCTGAAGGATGGATGGAGGTGGGAAGTACAGTGCCTGCACTCTGAAGGATGGGTGGAGGTGGGAAGTACAGTGCCTGCACTCTGAAGGATGGATGGAGGTGGGAAGTACAGTGCCTGCACTCTGAAGGATGGATGGAGGTGGGAAGTACAGTGCCTGCACTCTGAAGGATGGGTGGAGGTGGGAAGTACAGTGCCTGCACTCTGAAGGATGGGTGGAGGTGGGAAGTACAGTGCCTGCACTCTGAACGATGGATGGAGGTGGGAAGTACAGTGCCTGCACTCTGAAGGAGGGATGAGGCTGTTACAGTTCAGAGGGTCACTGTAATTGTAATATCAACACACTCCAACAAGATAGCTATTGAATGAACAATGGTGACAGTGTTGCCTCTTGCTACCTCAATGAGAGAGAGCCTACACAATCACAAGAAACAAAAAAAAAAAAAAAATATTAAATGACCTGCCTCTTATATCAATATCTAAATATATATTTACTGAATTTTCTACATACAAAAAATTCATTTATTCATATCTAAAAAAATATATAAAAAAGGCGCTTAAAAAAATTACCCTTGTACATTTTTTAATAAAATTCACACACAAAAATTATATGGGAGAAATAATGCAATAAAATACATCTGCTGTAATATTAAGGCCCTAAATCCCCATGCACAAATATACAGTAAAATACAATATTGTGGATTTATACTGTGTAACTCATTACTATAAATCACAACAATACAGTGTTATAACTGTACATATATAAATTATATACATTCTATACATTACAAAAATATATCTGAAGTTTAAAATAAAAATACATTGCCTAGAAAGATTATAAAATTTGTATTGTAAATACAACAGTGTTCCCAGTGTTACAAACACTGGTGTTACTGGCGTTACAAACGATTGTGTTACTGGTACAAGTTATGAACGCTTGTGTTACACGTTCTGAACACTTGTGATACTGGTGTTACACGTTACAAACACTTGTGTTACTGGTGTTCCAACTTACACTCATGTTACCGAGTGTTCTAACTTGCAAACACTTGTGTTACCGAGTGTTACAATTTACGAATGAGGTGTTACTAACCAGGAACCAACTTTCATCTACAATAGTACAAACCAAAACTTAAACCATACGAAAGTTCCCACCGAACAAGCTGGAACTTTCAAACGTGCCTAAATGACAGACATGGACCTGCCCTGGCCAAGTTCAAGTCACTGATGGAATGGATCAACTCTGTGTGGCCTGGTTCCACTCTTCCAGAGATTGATTTGGTATGGTCATGGGGTTGCCACTCTTAGGGAGTTGTGGCCAACCTCTATGAATTACTAAGACACATGTGCAACACCTAGGTACCAGACACCCAAATGTTACACATGGGTCATATCACCTTGACAGTATTGTGCGCTGTTAATATACAGTTCTTTTATAAAGCTCCTTTATATACAGCCAGCTCTCTTATAAAGTCTCTCTAAATACAGTCAGCTTTCATATTAAGTTCCTCTATACAGTGTAATTTGTGTAAATGGAACTGAAAAATAACATCCAAAACTGATTAGTAGGCCCTATGAAGAGAGCTGCAGTTGCTGTTCAATTTTGGATGGACTTAATCACATTTATAAAACAAAAACAATGTAATACAGTAAACACTCAATACAGTGGAACCTCAAATTTCGAACATAATCCATTCCAGGAGCTAGTTCTAAATTTGAAAAATTTGAAAAGCGAAACAATATTTCCCATAAGAAATAATAGAAATACAATTAATCCATTCCAGAAACCCAAAAATATTCACAAAAAAAAAAAACATTTTATGGAGATTAATTATAGTTTTACATACACACAACAAATATAGTGTACAATTATGTATCAATAAATTTAAATAAACATATAAAATAACATTTTTACTTACCTTTATTGAAGATTGGTGATGGCATCTGGAAGATAGGGAGGAGGAGAGAGGGAGTTGGGGTTAGTGTTTGGAAGGGGAATCCCCCTCCATAAGGACTTTAGGTATCAAAGTCCTCTCTGGGGTTACTTCCCTTCTCTGTCTTTTAATGCCACTAGGACCAGCTTGAGAGTCACTGGACCCCTGTCTCACAAAATAACTGTCCACAGTCCTCTGTTTCCGGCATCTCTAAGATTTCCCTAAAATGGGACATGGTTCTGTCACTAAACTTGTTGCAAAGATGGCTTGTTTCAGCTTGCTCAGGGTGGTACTTCTCCACAAACATTTGGACATCATTCCACTTGGTGCAAATCTCCTTAATCTGAATCAGCATGCAACTTCCTTGCCTTTTCACAAATAATCATCTCTGAAACACTATCACCTGCCATCTCTTTATCCTTGATCCACACCAGCAACAACTTCTCAACCTGATCGATTGTCTGTAGTCTTTTTTTGGTTAGTATATTAACACCTTTCGCAACATCAGCTTCCTTGATTTGTTCTTTCTTTGCCAGGATAGAAGCGATGGTTGACTTGTTTTTCCCATACATCCTGGCAAGCTCAACAAGTTTCACACCACTCATACTTCTGTATTATTTCCTTCTTCACATCTATGGTGTTTCTCACTTTCTTTACCACAGGCATACCACTAGCAAGTTTCTTTGGGCCCATGGTAGCTTATTTCACAGTCCCACAAGCACTAAACACAAAGAATTAATCATAAAATGTTTGAACGAGACCACAGGTTAGCGTTCACTCAAGCATCAACAAAGCCAGACTGGCTCAAGGCGTCTGCATGGGGACGCGGACAGAGCGAGCTGGCGGACAGGTCTGGTACCCGGCGGTTCGAAACAAGGGGCGAGTTCGATCATGGGGACAAAGTTGGTTTGAAAAAAGCAGTCAATTTTCGAAGAGTTCGACAAGCGATAAGTTTGAAACTTGAGGTTCCACTATATAAGGGACTCTAATACAACGGACTTGTAAAATTATGGAGAAGACACACTGGTTTTCTCCATAATTTAACTTATTTATTTTCATTTTTTTTTTTTGCACTATCTGTACATTGTACAGTACTGAACTAGTTGTACACTAGAGTACTTTGGCACCTTTTTCTTGATATCGTTTAATGTTATCCTGCTGTATCGAACATTTGAGCAATAGCCCAATTAGTTTGCTATACTGAGGGTTACTGTATATAGAGGGACTTTATAAGAGAGTTCACTGTACGACAATTTTATTCTTTCTTGTAGACCTGCTTAACAGCTATGCACATCAATACACAGGTGTTTGTACATCAATACACAGGTGTTTGTACATCAATACACAGGTGTTTGTACATCAATACACAGGTGTTTGTAAGTTACTACAGGTGCTCCTCGACTTACAATGGCATTACGTTCCGACGAACCCATTGTAAGTCAAAAATATTTTAAGTTGAATATGAATATACGATAAATAAATAACTTCTGGCAATAAGCAAATAAACAAATAATTACTGTAACTAAATACCAGTACTGAAAATTAAATAAATGAATTTCAAGTTAGGAACTTGCTGCCTTCATATTGAGTAATTATTTTAAGTTTTATCCCCAAAGTAATTGCTGTTGCACCATCATAAAGTCAAAATATCGTAAGCAGAACCACCGTAAGTCAAGGAGCACCTGTACACAGGTGTCTGTAATACACAGGTCTTTGTAATACACAGGTATTTGTAAGTTAATATACAGGTGTGCACAAGTTACTACACAGGTGTTCAGAGGTTACTACACAGGTGTTGGTTAATACGGAAGCTTCCTGTACTATTTTACTACAAAAGTGGAATGTTTGAAGACTATTATATAAGTACATTTATTTATCACCTCACTGAAGATGGTGTTTGTTGTATAATGGACGATACAAGGATGGTTATTGGCAAGAAGAATATTTTTGATTGATAATATAGATGGAGGCTCTGCAATGGTGCTGCAGACTCAAGAATGAGTCTCAGAAAATTATTTGTATGAGCAGGAGATATGCTCTTCAGGGCCACAGGCCGTGATATTTATCATACTGTTGCCAGACTGGAGTCATGGAGGTGGGAAGTACAGTACACTCTGAAGCATGGGTGAGGATATTACAGTCCTGGAGGTGAGAAGTACAGTACCTGCACTCTGAAGGATGGGTGAGGATGTTACAGTCCTGGAGGTGAGAAGTACAGTACCTGCACTCTGAAGGATGGGTGAGGATGTTACAGTCCTGGAGGTGAGAAGTACAGTACCTGCACTCTGAAGGATGGGTGAGGATGTTACAGTCCTGGAGGTGAGAAGTACAGTACCTGCACTCTGAAGGATAGGTGAGGATATTACAGTCCTGGAGGTGGGAAGTACAGTACCTGCACTCTGAAGGATAGGTGAGGATATTACAGTCCTGGAGGTGGGAAGTACAGTATCTGCACTCTGAAGGATGGGTGAAGATGTTACAGTCCTGGAGGTGGGAAGTACAGTATCTGCACTCTGAAGGATGGGTGAGGATGTTACAGTCCTGGAGGTGGGAAGTACAGTATCTGCACTCTGAAGGATGGGTGAGGATGTTACAGTCCTGGAGGTGGGAAGTACAGTACCTGCATACTGAAGGATGGGTGGGGATGTTACAGTCCTGGAGGTGGGAAGTACAGTACCTGCATACTGAAGGATGGGTGGGGATGTTACAGTCCTGGAGGTGGGAAGTACAGTGTCTATACTCTGAATGATTAGTGAAGATATTACAGTTCTGCCAATGACAAAATTACAAAATTTGATGGAAAACTTACAGTATTATGCTGGCACAAGTTAGCGGTCTCAGCACAACTTACGCATCAACAATTTTGCCCACTTTGAGTCCTATGTTAGGCCAATTCCACTGTTCCAGTAGACCATATTCTTAGCTTATTTGCTAGTATACCTTCTATTCTATCGAGTGAGCACAAGAAACTGCCCATTTAACTACCCAATAAAGTAATTAGAATTTGGTAATTTGGCCAATTTTATACGAAATTAAAAAAATGGCAATTACAAAACAGAGTCCATAACAAACAATTTAGACATTCCTGGCACTATAACATCATTAATGTCTCCAGCCCTCTCCTATTTTACACTTGCTTTCCATTTTGAATTCTCACTCACATAAAAAAAATAGAACATTTACTCTATTTCTCAGATAATAAAAAATAATCACGAAAGATTGGTCATGGTTTACAGCATCTCAATAATTTAATTAAATCTATTAAAAACCTATTAAACAGACTTGAGATTGTAGGGGGGGGGCCTTACCAGTCCTCTGGAATATCAATAAAAATCAAATATTTCTGCTACTTTTGAGCTCAATTTCAAGCCAATTTCAGTCCAGAAACCCAGAAAATCATCTCTATTTCAGTAATATGTATTCCATTCTATCAATTGATATCAAGAAACTGCCACTAAAACCATAAAAATCATCCAAAAATGCACTGCAAAATCATTATTTTAAACCATACACACATTGCCACAGTTTTGTTTTCCCAACATGCACTGCATGGGATAGAATTATTTTTATACAGTGCACACTCACCACACAGACCCATTATCTCATATCTAGGCCCAAATTTGCCGCTCACAGCTTATCGGAGTGAGCTGAGCTCATGACATAATATTACGGCATGGACCCCGAAAGGGTTAAGGCTACAAATATTACACAAATAATATTTCTTACCATAAAGTGTGGTTGCTGGTGAATGTCGATGATTCTGGGCAGAGTGGCGAGGGGTACTGTGGCCCTACTGGGCTGAGGTAGATGATGTGGATTGTTGTTAGCCGAAGTGGATGGTCTAGGCTCTGGCACTAAAGTCAATAGTTGTGCTGGAGAAGCAAGAAATTCTGTAATGCATCTCTGGTCTCTTTTACCCTGCAGCACTTTATACAGTTGATGGTAAGGCATCACCAGCTGCTCAGGACACTGTTTCAGAGCAGTACTTCTAGAATTGTCAGGATCCTCTTCAGTGTAAATGTCTGATGGTTTAGCAACAACACAGAAGTCCTCACATAACTGTTCTAATATGAACTGTTTTTCTTCAGGTTCTTCCTTATCTTCCTTTATCTGCCTCCCTTGTATCTGCACAGTGAACTCTGCCAACATTTCTTCTAGACTTTAGTTTTCATCATCTTCTACAATCTCATTCGCATCATCTTCCTGCATATCTTCAAAGCTATCACCCAGTAGCCTCTTTGCACCTGGCTGTCAAGTAAGGGAAATTCTATGGAAGTATTGACCACACTAGGCCATAACTTTCCCCAGACATGTCTTTCATGTTGATTGAGGCACTTCATTCCATGCAGTTCTAACATAGCTGATGGCAACGATAATGTTAAATTTATAACAAAAGTTTGGTACTGCCAGGTCGGAGTCAGTGTCCTTTGAGGCAACAAGTTTTCAAAATCACTTTTTGTGTGTAGTTACAACCGAATACAGTGGAACCTTGGTTTTTGTGATTAATCCATTCGAAAAAGTTTGACGATAAACTGAATCGTACGAAAGCTGAAGCAATATTTCCCACAAGATATAATGTAAATCCAATTAATCCATTCCAGACACCCAAAAATATTAACAGAAAATACATTTTATAGAAAAGTAGTAGTAGGCTGGTAGACAGCAACCACTCAGGGAGGTACTACCGTCCTGCCAAGTGAGTGTAAAACGAAAGCCTTTAATTGTTTTACATGATGGTAGGATTGCTGTGTCCTTTTTTTCTGTCTCATAAACATGCAAGATTTCAGGTACATCTTGCTACTTCTACTTACACTTAGGTCACACTACACACACATGTATAAGCATATATATATATACACACCCCATTGGGTTTTCTTCTATTTTCTTTCTAGTTCTTGTTTATTTCCTCTTATCTCCATGGGGAAGTGGAACAGAATTCTTCCTCCATAAGCCATGCATGTTGTAAGAGGCGACTAAAATGCCAGAAGCAAGGGGCTACTAACCCCTTCTCCTGTATAAATTACTAAATTTTAAGAGAAATTTTTCATTTTTGTTTTTGGGCCACCTGGCCTTAGTGGGATACGGCCAGTTTGTTAAAAAAAAAAAAAAAACAAGGTTCCACTGTATAACTTTTAAATGTGGGCTCACACTGAACAAAGCTTCTGGGTGAGTATGGGAATTTTCAAGAGTGAAGAGAACCTTGAATGCAATGTTCTTGCTGTGCAGTTAAAACGTGACTTCAGAAATAAAGTGATGCTTAAACTAGTCAATATATATTTCATCTGACATCCATGCTAACTGGTTTGACCTCCAAATTACTGGTAAGGTGTTTTTATCTACACCTCGGAGTGGTAAATTACCATGCACCTTACACTTTGAAATCACCTGATGCATTACCACAAAGGAGCAAAGCTGAAGTGATCCTCTGTAGCCTTGAACTCTGGTGCACTTTCTTCTTGCTGACTTATGGAAGTTCTTTTTGGCATTCTCTTCCGGTACACTTGTCTCATCAGTATTAAACCTGTGGCTCATAGCCACCCTCAGAAATTTTTTTTTTTTATCAACACATCAGCCATTTCCCACCAAGGCAGGGTGACCAGAAAAAGAAAAACTTCCATCATCATTCACTCCATCACTGTCTTGCCAGAGGCATGCTTTCACTACAGTTATAAAACTGCAACATTAACACCCCTCCTTCAGAGTGCTGGCACTGTACTTCCTGCAATTCAGCAGGGAAATTACTTGCTGCTGTATGATCAGGAAGCACTTTCACCAGAAAACTTAATATTACGTAACCTATGATACTCAAGTGTTGCACACATGTCTTATTCACATACTTGTTGGTTAGCTAAACCATTAACCCTTTGAGGGTTTTGGTCATACTAGTACGTCTTACGCGTAGGGGTTTTTGACGTACTAGTACGCATAAATTCTAGCGGCCTCAAATCTAGTGGGAGAAAGCTGGTAGGCCTTCATATGAAAGAATGGGTCTATGTGGTCAGTGTGCACAGTCTAAAAAAAATCCTGCAGCATACAGTGCATAATGAGAAAAAAAAAACTTTGACCATTTTTTTGGAATAAATCAGCGACTTTGCAGTGTATTTCGTATGGTATTTATTGTTGTATTCTAGTTTTCTTGGTCTCATTTTATAGAATGGAAGACATATTACAGAAATTGAGATGATTTTGACTGGTTTTACAATGAAAGGTGCCTTGAAATTGAGCTCAAAGTAGCAG
The DNA here is from genome assembly GCF_038502225.1 of Cherax quadricarinatus. Classification (NCBI taxonomy): domain Eukaryota; kingdom Metazoa; phylum Arthropoda; class Malacostraca; order Decapoda; family Parastacidae; genus Cherax; species Cherax quadricarinatus. The sequence goes on along the minus strand of NC_091340.1, from coordinate 26,578,555 downwards.
AAATGTTCGATTTTTACCAAACTTCAAAAGTAAACAAATCGTGCCAAGCGTGCAATACACGTCAACTGGTGAGTCTAATATTCTTTCACAAGTGCACCAATAATATTTATACCATTTTTTACACTAATGCAGTAGTCTGCATAACAGTAAATCTTATATTTTTTGTGAGAATAAAAATTCAAAGTGGAAAGCAAAAGAATATAAGAGGGGCCTTGAGACGTGACTAATGACTAGAGGAAATGTCATTTTAGTGCCAGGAATGTCTTTCTTGTTTATTCTGGACCCTATTCAGAAATTGGCATCTTTTGAAATTTGTGTGAAATTGGCAAAATTGTTAAATTCTGACCACTGTACTGGATAGTTGAATTTCATAAATGGGTGGTTTCTTGCACCCATTCGATAGAAAAAATGGAGTTCTAGCGAAATATTCATGTTTTTGTCGACTAGTACAGTGAAATTGGCCGAAAACGGGGCTCAAAGTGGGCAATATCGCCGATATGTAAACATCGCCAAGACCGCTAACTTTGCAAGAGCATAATTCCGTAAGTTTTCTATCAAAGTTCAAACTTTTGGTGTCTTTATGATCGGGAAAAGATTCTCTATCTTTTCATAAGAGAAAATAATTTTTTTTTTTTTTAAATTTGGCCGACCCTGAGAACGAGTTTCGGAGAGGGCCTGTCGACCCTCAAAGGGTTAATATACGGTACTGTTATTTTTTTTTATTAACACATCAGCCGATTCCCACCAAGGCAGGGTGGCCCGAAAAAGAAAAACTTTCATCATCATTCACTCCATCACTGTCTTGCCAGAAGGGTGCTTTACACTACAGCTATAAAATTGCAACATTAACACCCCTCCCATTTCCTTTCATTTCAACCTAGAATATGCAAATGAAGAAAAGCAGATGATATATATCATTTATTAAAAGTATTATATAAATCTCTGTTAAGTCCCTCTCAATTTGCATATAAAAATTATTTCCAGTATTCTTACATTTTGGCCCTGATGATGCAGAGGATTTGAAAACACAGCATTTAAGACCACTGGAGGAGCATTACAGTAGGCCAAATGGCCTATAAGCAAGCCACATGCAACACCAGGAAACCTTATTAACAGAATATTTCCACTGCAATGCAGGATTCATCAATCCAATACAAAGATGAATTACACTCATGAACATGAAGACATTAACTTCATGTTCCATGCTAGGCAGGTTCAACTTGCACCCATCCACTCCCTCTCATGTGCTTGTCCAACTTGGAAAGCAACAGCCAATGTCGTCACTTTCATGATGGACTCGGAGTATATTCCACTCATCTATTAAAGGAGAACTTTCCTATATTCTTTCTAAATCTGTTTTTGTCAGACTTGAATCCAGTGTCAAGTAAATACGTATTCGTCAGACTTGAATCTGGTGTCAAGTAAATTCATCTTCGTCAGACTTGAATCCAGTTGCAAGTGTTGACTGTTATGGAGGAAACAGTATATAAACCTGGAGCAGCTTTCAGAACAAGCTGGACAAATGTTTGAGTGCTGGGGAAGGGTTGGACTTGAGAAAGACCTGCTAAGCACAGGTCAGCAGGATTGCTGCAGTGTTCCTCTTCCGTCTCATCTGTTGGGCATGCAAGAAACATGCATAACAGCTGGTAGCTTTAACGCAGAGGCGTTTCACCAACCTGTGGCAAGACATCTCGATAACTACACGAAGGGTTGCAAGTGTGTTTTATTCATCCTCACTAACGATCATCCTCACTTACGATCATCCTCACATGTAATCGTCTGCACTTTGGAACCAATTAAGCACACATCAATGCAGACTTGCTCTATGAAGTGGTGATAATATTCACAAATCGTAAAAGAGCATCACTTCCAGTGGGCAAGTCAGCATCAATATTCAAAACATCACCTCCAGTGGGCAATTCAGCATCAATATTCAAAACATCACCTCTAGTGGACAAGACATCATAAATATTCAAAACATCACCTCCAGTGGGCAAGTCACAATCAATATTCAAAACATCACTTCCAGTGGGCAAGACAGTGTCAGTATTCGAGGTAAACATAGTACTAAATACTGTATAATAAATCCATAATGTTTAACTAACATAACTATGTTAACTATACATCATTTGACGTTGCTTACAATTGAAAAACTGAACAATTTTGAATGAAAAGAATTAGGTACTTAAGTCTTAGTTGAAAAAATAAATTAGAGAGGGGATATTAAGGCTCAGAAACCCATCTCTCATTATAACATAGGTGTCTATGGGAAAATAGGTTCCAAGTTGCGAACAACTGAGTTTGAGACAATTCTTAGGAATGATTAGGGCTGTTAAGTAGGGACCTACAATAGGTACAGTCTAGACATCCAGTACATACTTCCACTTTCTTGCACAAAGAAAAATGTTCCTTATACCAAAATTAGGTAACCTACGATATATATCACATTGCATAGAAATATTAATATGGAGAATATTTTAAATATAAAACACCATTTACCAGGTTAAAAGTTATTTAAAATTTACAAAAAAAGTCACAATACTCAAAAATATTATTATGGGTAAAAATCATCATTCACCAGCCTAAACATGGCTCAAAAATTTACCAAAAATGTTAGAAAATTCACAAAAATCATTATTATTATTATTATTATTATTATTATTATTATTACTGTGGAAACAATATCAATTACCAGGGAATAACAAAGAACTCATTTTTTTTTTATGAAAACTGTCCTAAAGGCTACAAAAAAAATTTGTAAAAATAAAAAAAATCCTAAAAATTATCATTGTGGAAATAAAATTAATATACAGTGGACCCCCGCATAGCGACCTTAATCCGTGCAAGAGGGCTGGTTGTTATGCGAAATGTTCGGTATGCGAATGAATTTTCCCCATAAGAAATAATGGAAATCAAATTAATCCGTGCAAGACACCCAAAAGTATGAAAAAAAAAAATTTACCACATGAAATGTTAATTTTAATACACACAAACTGAAAAAGGCATGCACAATTACATGACACTTACTTTTATTGAAGATCTGGTGATGATTGATGGGATGGGAGGAGGGGAGAGAGAGTGTTAGTATTATAAGGGGAATCCCCTTCCATTAAGACTTGAGGTGTCGAGTCCTTTTCTGGGGTTACTTCCCTTCTTCTTTTAATGCCACTAGGACCAGCTTCAGAGTCACTGGACTTCTTTCACACAACATATCTGTCCATAGTGGCCTGTACCTCTCGTTCCTTTATGACTTCCCTAAAGTGTTTCACAACATTGTCAGTGTACAGGTTGCCAACATGGCTTGCAATAGCTGTGTGAGGGTGATTTTCATCCATGAAGGTTTGCACTTCAAGCCACTTTGCACAGATTTCCTTAATCTTTGTAGTAGGCAACTTCTTCAATTTCTCTCTCCCCTCCTCTGAACCAGTTTCCTCAGGTCTGGCCTCTTGCTCTTGAAGTTGATCTATCAGCTCATCAGTGGTTAGTTCTTCATTGTCCTCCTCCACCAACTCTTCCACATCATCCCCACTAACCTCCAACCCTAAGGACTTTCCCAATGCCACAATGGATTCCTCAACTGGCATAATCCTCTCAGGGTTAGCCTCAAACCCTTCAAAATCCCTTTTGTCTACACATTCTGGCCACAGTTTCTTCCAAGCAGAGTTCAAGGTCTTCTTAGTCACTCCCTCCCAAGCCTTACCTATAAGGTTTACACAATTGAGGATATTAAAGTGATCTCTCCAAAACTCTCTTAGAGTCAGTTGAGTTTCTGAGGTCACTACAAAGCACCTTTCAAACAGAGCTTTTGTGTACAGTTTTTTGAAGTTTGCAATAACCTGCTGGTCCATGGGCTGCAGGAGAGGAGTGGTATTAGGAGGCAAAAACTTCACCTTAATGAATTTCATGTCCCCATAAAGTCGCTCTGCCACGTCTGTAGGATGACCAGGGGCATTGTCTAACACCAGGAGGCACTTAAGTTCTAATTTCTTTTCAGTTAGGTAATCTTTCACATTGGGGGCAAATGCATGGTGTAACCAGTCATAGAAAAAGTCCCTAGTGACCCATGCCTTACTGTTTGCCCTCCACAGCACACACAAATTCTCCTTGAGGACATTCTTTTGCCTGAACAGTCTGGGAGTTTCAGAGTGATACACTAATAAAGGCTTCACTTTGCAATCACCAGTAGCATTGGAACACATCAACAAAGTAAGCCTGTCTTTCATAGGCTTATGTCCTGGGAGTGCCTTTTCCTCCTGAGTAATGTAGGTCCTGCTTGGCATTTTCTTCCAAAACAGGCCTGTTTCATCACAATTAAACACTTGTTCAGGTTTCAGTCCTTCAGTTTCTATGTACTCCTTGAATTCCTGCACATATTTTTCAGCTGCTTTGTGGTCCGAACTGGCAGCCTCACCATGCCTTATCACACTATGTATGCCACTACGCTTCTTAAATCTCTCAAACCAACCTTTGCTGGCCTTAAATTCACTCACATCATCACTAGTTGCAAGCATTTTTTTAATTAAATCCTCATGCAACTTCCTAGCCTTTTCGCTTATGATCGCTTGAGAGACGCTATCTCCTGCTAGCTGTTTTTCATTTATCCACACCAATAAGAGTCTCTCAACATCTTCCATCACTTGCGATCTCTGTTTCGAAAACACAGTTAAACCTTTGGCAAGAACAGCTTCCTTGATTGCCTTTCTGTTGCCCACAATAGTAGAGATGGTTGATTTGGGTTTCTTGTACAACCTGACCAGGTCGGCGACACGCACTCCACTTTCATACTTATCAATGATCTCTTTCTTCATCTCTATTGGAATTCTCACCCTTATTGCTGTAGGGTTGGAACTAGAAGCTTTCTTGGGGCCCATGGTCACTTATTTTCCAGATAAAGCACCGAAAACACTGTAATAATACGAAATATTCCGATTGTATGCTTGGATGTTACCGCGGAGGCTGGCTGGTAAACAATGCCACCGGCGGAACATATGAGGCTGGCTCAGGCCGCACATTGGACGCGTCTCGGACGAAGGGCGGTGAGCGGGTTTTTGGGCGGTATGCGAGGCAAAATTTTAGCGATCAAAGCGTCCGGTATGCGGATTGTACGGTATGCGATGCGTACGGTATGTGGGGGTCCACTGTATACCTTAAATTCCTTAAAACGTGTTGTGACTAATTGTGAATAGTTGGACTTTTTGGTCATTTAAAAGAAATTTCTTTGGGTAAACACAATGGTTTCTAAAAATTTATCAAAAGCGAGATAAAATAAAAATAAAATTCTTTTAAATAATTAATATTATGAATGTCAAGATCCGTCACGAATTCTTGACATTTTCACAGGATAAAAAAATTATTCGACAAGGTGGCCCGGTGGCCTGCTGGAAACATTTCTACATGTTTCCTTACACCTGTTGTCCTGTTCACCTAGCAGCAAATAGGTACCTGGGAGTTAGTCGACTGGTGTGGGTCGCATCCTGTGGGACAAGATTGAGGACCCCAATGGAAATAAGTTAGACAGTCCTCGATGACACACTGACTTTCTTGGGCTATCCTGGGTGGCTAACCCTCCGGGGTTAAAAATCTTATCTTAACTGAAAAAGGCCAACAAAAATTGAATGCATGTACTATGAGGTCTTACTATGTGTTATTTAATTGTTGATGTACTTTTTCTTACTGCATTTACCAAAAAAATAAAAAAATGGCACTGTATAGAGGAGCTTTACAAGAGAATTGACTAAGTCAAAACTTTTCTCTGGATTGATATAGCAGACAGCTTTACATTCATATATAAGCTTCTCTATATATAGTCAGCTCTCCTATAAAGCTCTTCTATATACAGTCATCTCTCTTATAATGTAATGCTCCTCTATATATTTCAAATGCATTTACAAAATAGGACTATACAGAGGAGCTTTATAAGAGCTGATTGTATATAGAGGAGCTATACAAGAAAACTGACTATAAATAGAAAAGCTTGATAAGAGAGCTGACTGTATATTGACCATCTCCCACCAAGGTTAGGTGACCCAGAGAAAATAAAACACACTCATCATCATTCATTCAACTGCTGTCTTTCCAGCAGTGCTCTTACTAAATAAGAAATGAGTAACTTGTGAATTGTCTACATATATTTTGATTTAATGATTCACTGACTTCATTTCATGGTTAAATTTTATGGGTGCAGGTGTGCCTTGTTTTATGTCATGTATGTAAGGTTGGAGGGAGGGGGTAAAGGAGGTTTTGTGTGCGAGGGGCTTGGACTTCTAGCAGGCATGCGTGAGCGTGTTTGATAGGAGTGAATGGAGACAAATGGTTTTTAATACTTGACGTGCTGTTGGAGTGTGAGCAAAGTAACATTTATGAAGGGATTCAGGGAAACCGGCAGGCCGGACTTGAGTCCTGGAGATGGGAAGTACAGTGCCTGCACTCTGAAGGAGGGGTGTTAATGTTGCAGTTTAAAAACTGTAGTGTAAAGCACCCTTCTGGCAAGACAGTGATGGAGTGAATGATGGTGAAAGTTTTTCTTTTTTGGGCCACCCTGCCTTGGTGGGAATCGGCCAGTGTGTTAATAAAAAAATAATAAAAAATAATGCAGTAATTGATGCTAAACAACCACAGGGGGAGTTAAATGATAACTCTAGGCCTTTTGTGTTGCAATCAACACATCTTCAGGAGTTGCAATGTTGCAGAAATGAGTAGAAGTCCAGGTAGTTTCGTTCAGAGGAACAACTCTAGCAAGAGCATATTAGGTGCAGGATGGTTTTCCAAGACACTTTTGGGGAAAAAAGTGCCTTATATGCTGGAAAATATGGTAATAACATTCTTCAATACACTTTACAAACTGTGCCAATCACATATAGTCAACATAATCACATATACTTTATTACCAATAGAAATAAGACATCATTTGATAGTTTGCATAAAACAAGAAAGATCTGTATTGTAGTGTTATTTGTGACCATTGTCTCTCTGTGACCACTGCCAGAGCTTTTCGTAATTTTAACATAGGCTGACTTCCACTATGGTAGGGGGACCAAAAAAAAAAAAAAAAAAAAAAAAAAAAAAAAAAAAAAAAAAAAAAAAAAAAAAAAAAAAAATTAGACACTTCCACCATCATTCATTCAATGACTGTCTTGCCAGAAGCGTGTTGACATCACAGTTCAGATGAACCTATGCACTATGAAGTCCTCATTGTTGTGTTTTATTAGGTAATGTTCACGAGGGAGTGCTAAACTTGTGTGGGTCGTACAGTGAGTGGGTAATGGGAAGTAACTAGGTTTCATCCACCTCTGTGGATCAAGACTCCTTTGCTACCATCAAGATGACCAACTCTTTCCCAAGGATTTTTGCCTCTGATACATTGTATTAATATATTTATGCCAATGATTTCTGCAAACAGCATGACCGAGTGGCCATCTTCCACCCAGGTACAGTATAGACACCTTCAGTAACTGCTCTACAGTTGTGTACTACCATGTGGGGGTGACAGAACAAGTACAGAATATTAAATCCAGATGCTCCTCACTTTACGATGGTTTGACTTACAATATTTCAACCGTACGATGATGCGATAACTATGTACACATTCTGTACTGTACAGTACTGTACATTTATTGATAGGATAAATTTTAATTCATTTATTTACTTAAGTGACAGTTATTTATTTACTTATTTATTTATCATATACAGTAGGGCCCTGCTTTACGACATTTCGCTTTACGGCATTCCGCTAATAGGGACATTTCAAATTATGACTTGACTTTCTAATACGGTCACCATGCCCCACCCAGTTTGTTTACATTCTCCATGAGCACCGCATCTCTCCATTATGTCCGGAAACTTTCCAAAATTTCAAGTGTTTTTAAAAGTTATTTCATATTTTATATATATTCAGGTCACTTGTTCTATCTAGGCTGGAATATTGCTGCACACTAACAGCACCTTTCAAGGCAGGTGAAATTGCTGACCTAGAAAATGTACAGAGAACCTTCACGGCGCGCATAACAGAGATAAAACGCCTCAATTACTGGGAGCGCTTGAGGTTCCTAAACCTGTATTCCCTGGAATGCAGGCGGGAGAGATACATGATTATATACACCTGGAAAATCCTAGAGGGACTAGTACCGGACTTGCACACGAAAATCACTCGCTACGAAAGCAAAAGACTTGGCAGACGATGCAACATCCCCCCAATGAAAAGCAGGGGTGTCACTAGCACGTTAAGAGACCTTACAATAAGTGTCAGGGGCCCGAGACTGTTCAACTGCCTCCCAGCATACATAAGGGGGATTACCAACAGACCCCTGGCAGTCTTCAAGCTGGCACTGGACAAGCACCTAAAGTCGGTACCTGACCAGCCGGGCTGTGGCTCGTACGTTGGATTGCGTGCAGCCAGCAGTAACAGCCTGGATGATCAGGCTCTGATCCACCAGGAGGCCTGGTCACAGACCGGGCCGCAGGGGCGTTGACCCCTGGAACTGTCTCCAGGTAAACTCCAGGTATACTTACGTGTACCTGTACCTAAATAAACTTACACACTGTGCTGGCGTGCAGGTACACATTAAAATCAGTAAGAGTGTCTTGCATCTCAAGGTGCCATATTAATAATGATAATACTCAATAATAATCACTGAGGCACATTAAATGTCATATTACAGAAATATACACATTTTCATTAACCCTTTGACTGTCGCAAGCCCTTTTCTGAAGCTGTCATTCTGTCACAAAATTTTTGGAAAAAAAATTATTTTTTCTTATGAAATGATAGAGAATCTTTTCCCGATGGTAATGACACCAAAAGTATGAAATTTGGTCGAAAACTCACGGAATTCCACTCCCGCGAAGTTAGCGGTCTCGGTGACATTACACATTTGTGATTTCGACGACTTTGAGCCCTGTTTTTGCCCAATTCCGTTGTTCCAGTTGACCAAACTCATAGCTATTTCTTTAGAACTTCATTTTTTCTATCAGTTGAGTACAAGAAACCGCCCATTTACCGATTTGAACTACCCAATAAAGTGGTCAGAAATTGGTAATTTGGCCAATTTCACACAAATTAAAAAAGATGCCAATTTCAAAATAGGGTCCAGAATAAACAATGTAGACATTCTCAGCACTAAAATAACATATCCTCTGTTCATTAGTCACATCTCTAGGTCCCTCTTATATTACTATTGCTTTCTATTTTGACTTTTCATTCATACAAAAAATACAAAATTTACTGTTACGCAGACTACTGCATTATTGTAAAAATGGTATAAATAATATCAGTGCACTAGTAAAAGAATATTAGACTCCCCAGTTGACGTGTGGTGTGATTTGCTTACTCCTGAACATTGGTAAAAATTGAACATTTCCGCTACTTTGAGCTCAATTTCAAGGTCGTTTTCATCGTGAAACTAATCAAATTCATCTCTATTTCTGTAATATGTTTTCCATTTTATCATGTGAGACCATGAAAGCAAGAATACAACGATAAATACTATATGAAAATACACCTTAAAGTCGGCGTTTTAATTAAAAAAAAAAAAAAGTTTTTTTTTTCTCATTACGCACTGCGTGCTGCAGGATTTTTTTTTATGTGGTGCACACTGACCACACAGACCTATTCTCTCACATGTAGGCCTACCAGCTTTCTCCTGCTTGATTTGAAGCCGCTAGAATTTACGCGTATAAATACGTCTGAAACAGTGGCGTGTAAGACGTATATATACGACCGAAACAGTCAAAGGGTTAATCCATCTATGATATTTTTTCAAAATTATATAATAAACAATCTACATAACATATAAACCTGATAAATACACCCCATGGTAGAATAAATTAACATTAATATGAGATGTGGTAGCCAGGCGACTCGTAGGAGTGACGGCAAGAATAACGTTTTCTCTAGTCCATCAGAAAATATGTGTACACTATAATATTACTGGGGGTAACTGTAGAAACTTATTCCTTTCGTATACCCTCACTCATTTCTTCTAAAAATGGTGTAACATGAGAATGGGAGTGTTGCTCTATTTATTCTATTGTATCAATGTGGAGACAACTTGTACACAATGTAAAGTCTTTGTATTATGGTATAATACAAATGTATGAACCCCAGTGGAAATAAGTCACTGACTTTTTTTTGGTTATCCCAGGTTCTCTACACACATGCTGCTATGTATGATAATCCATGCAACTGTATTTGTGTATACCTGAATAAACTTACTTACTGAACCAAAACCAGACACAATCGCCTGGCTTGTTCACATAACTCTGCGTCTGTCTCCCCCCTCGTTCTCTCTCTCTCTCTCTCTCTCTTTCTCTCTCTCTCTCTCTCTCTCTCTCTCTCTCTCTCTCTCTCTCTCTCTCTCTCTCTCGTTCTCTCTCTCTCTCTCTCTCTCTCTCTCTCTCTCTCTCTCTCTCTCTCTCTCTCTCTCTCTCTCTCTCTCGTTCTCTCTCTCTCTCTCTCTCTCTCTCGTTCTCTCCCATTCTCTCTCTCTCTCTCCCATTCTCTCTCTCTCTCTCCCATTCTCTCTCTCTCTCTCTCCCATTCTCTCTCTCTCTCTCCCATTCTCTCTCTCTCTCTCCCATTCTCTCTCTCTCTCTCCCATTCTCTCTCTCTCTCCCATTCTCTCTCTCTCTCCCATTCTCTCTCTCTCTCTCATTCTCTCTCTCTCTCTCGTTCTCTCTCTCTCCCGTTCTCTCTCTCTCTCTCGTTCTCTCTCTCTCCCCCGTTCTCTCTCTCGTTCTCTCTCTCTCTCGTTCTCTCTCTCTCTCGTTCTCTCTCTCTCTCGTTCTCTCTCTCTCGTTCTTTCTCGTTCTCTCTCGTTCTCTCTCGTTCTCTCTCGTTCTCTCTCGTTCTCTCTCTCTCTCTCGTTCTCTCTCTCTCTCTCGTTCTCTCTCTCTCTCTCGTTCTCTCTCTCTCCCGTTCTCTCTCTCTCTCGTTCTCTCTCTCTCCCCCGTTCTCTCTCTCTCTCTCTCGTTCTCTCTCTCTCTCTCTCTCGTTCTCTCTCTCTCTCGTTCTCTCTCTCTCTCGTTCTCTCTCTCTCTCGTTCTCTCTCTCTCTCGTTCTCTCTCTCTCTCTCTCTCTCTCTCTCTCGTTCTCTCTCTCTCTCGTTCTCTCTCTCTCTCGTTCTCTCTCTCTCTCGTTCTCTCTCTCTCTCTCGTTCTCTCTCTCTCTCGTTCTCTCTCTCTCTCGTTCTCTCTCTCTCGTTCTCTCTCTCTCTCGTTCTCTCTCTCTCTCGTTCTCTCTCTCTCTCGTTCTCTCTCTCTCGTTCTCTCTCTCTCGTTCTCTCTCGTTCTCTCTCTCTCGTTCTCTCTCTCTCGTTCTCTCTCTCTCTCGTTCTCTCTCTCTCTCGTTCTCTCTCTCTCTCGTTCTCTCTCTCTCGTTCTCTCTCTCTCGTTCTCTCTCTCTCGTTCTCTCTCTCTCGTTCTCTCTCTCTCGTTCTCTCTCTCTCGTTCTCTCTCTCTCGTTCTCTCTCTCTCGTTCTCTCTCTCTCGTTCTCTCTCTCTCGTTCTCTCTCTCTCGTTCTCTCTCTCTAGTTCTCTCTCTCGTTCTCTCTCTCTCTCTCGTTCTCTCTCTCTCTCTCGTTCTCTCTCTCTCGTTCTCTCTCTCTCGTTTTCTCTCTCTCTCTCTCGTTTTCTCTCTCTCTCTCTCGTTTTCTCTCTCTCTCTCTCTCTCTCTCTCTCTCGTTCTCTCTCTCGTTCTCTCGCTCTCTCGCTCTCTCGCTCGCTCGCTCTCTCTCTCTCGCTCTCTCTTTTATTCATTTTATCTTATTTACTCACCTCTGACCCTACATTAAGACTACAAATATTTTAAGGTAAGTAATGAGTGAACTGTATATGCATTTTATCACTCTTGGACACTTTAAATGTAATACATTATGTGTGGGTGGGGTGGCCTGGTATGGTAGGTATGGTAGCCTGGCTGGCTACCATACCTATCATACCTGATTTCTTACAAAAATACTACTTACCTCACCTTACATTAAGACTACAAATATTTTAAGGTAAGTAATGAGTGTACTGTATGTGTATTTTACTTTTTTATTGTTTTTTTATGCCTAGTTCTATTGCTCACTTAACCCTTTCAGGGTCCGTCCTGTAGCTCTACGGCTTTACGTTCTGGGTCCAAACCGTAGATCAACGCCATAATTCTAGCGGCGCCAAATTTAGCACGAGAAGGCTGGTAGGCCTACATCTGAGAGAATGGGTCTGGGTGGTCAGTGTGTACACCATAGAAAAAATCTGGACGCCCGCATGGCATTGTGGGAACGCCGGCAAAGTAGCTTTGTTCATAGTGCCTGGCGGCAAGGAAGCTCTCACTCCCCACTCACTCTCCGGGCGAATTCTGACTCTCCTCTTCACAACTTACAGTTCTAAGACTGATGGAAGTGGAGCGGAAGATGAATTCCATGGTTTTGAACCATATGGTACCATTGTGCCATATGGTACAATGGTACCATATGGTACAATGGTGCCATGTCATACAATGGTATCATATGGTACAATGGTATCATATGGCACAATGGTACCATATGGTACAATGTACCATATAGTACATTGTACCATATGGTACATTATACCATATGGTACAGGGTACAGGGACTCTAATGGAAATAAGTGTGACTTTTTTGGGTTATCCTAGGTTCTCCAAACATATGCTGCTAAGTATGATATGCTATGTAACTTTATTTGTGTATAACTAAATAAACTTACTTATGATGCCACATGCACTTGAGTAAGTTTATTCAGGTGTACAGAAATACAATTACGTAGATTATCATACATAGCAGCTTACGTATAAAATCCTAGGATAACCCAAAAAAGTCAGGGTGACTTATTTCCATAGTTATCCCTGTATCTGTACCATATGGTGTCCTGTACTGTATGGTACCCTGTACCATATGGTAACCCTGTACCATATGGTAACCCTGTACCATATGGTACCCTGCACCATATGTTATCCTGTACTGCATGGTACCCTATACCATATAGTACAGTGTACCATATGGTACCCTGTAACATATGATACCGTGTACCATATGGTCAATAGGTGTTGGTGGCACGAGACACCAGCCAAGACTGAGTGAGTGGTGACACAAGCTAGCTACTGACTCCACAGTTTCCCAGACAAAGTGCTTTGTCATCCACCTCAAGGAACACGTCAGGTTCCTGTACACTTGTAAATATATAATAGAACATTACTAATATACAACATTTTTGCATATTTTTGTTGTAAACAATTATTGTAAACAAAATAATGAAAATATTAGTGTTTATTGTGTTGAATACAACAGTACCATATGGTACAATGAACGATATGGTATCATTGTACTGTATGGTACAATGTACCATATGGTACCATTGCATCATATGGTACCATATGGTACTATTACACCATATGGTACCATTGTATCATATGGTACCATTGTACCAAATGGTGCCATTGTACTATATGGTACCATTGTATCATATGGTACCATTGTATCATGTGCCATTGTGCCATATTGTACCATATGGTACCATTGTATCATATGGTGCCACTGTACCATATGGTACAATTGCACCCTATGGCACCATTGTACCATATGATACCGTTGTATTCAACACAATAACCGCACTAATGTTTTCATCATTTTGTTTACAATAAACTTGTAAACAAGTTTTGTAAGCAATATAATAAACAAATTAGTGCAGTTATTGTATTGAATACAATGAGTGTACACTTATACAATATACATTATACTGGTCTCACAGGCCACAAATGTTATTAGAAAAAGAAAAAAAAATAGAAAAGAAAAGAAAAAAATATAAAAAATGCAAAATAAAAAAATGGGATTTTGCGGAAGTCACTGATGTTGCCGCCACCTGGTCATTTTGGGTCAACTTCCCGCCGCTGTATCTCAGTAAGTACTGATCAGAAATTTTTGTTTTTTGTCTTATTACCTTCACAAAAATATACTCTTTAATTCTGAAATTTTTTTTTTTTTTTTTTTTTTCAAAATTTCTTGGACACTGGAGCACCACTTCAGATTTTGGCCTTGGACCCTGAAGGGGTTAATATATGTTAGTGTAAACGTGTTATCTAGTATTTATATGCATTTATATGTGGAAAAAAAAAGGCATTCCACTTAACAGCTACTTCCGCTTTATGGTGGTAGCCTGGAACCTGCCGTATAAGTGGGACCGTACTATATTCACATTTGACTCGAGATATTTTCAATTTACAATGGGCTCTTCAGAACGTAACCCCATTGTAAGTCGAGGAGCAGTTATGATTGTGCCTCAAATATATATTTCCACTCTATGATATATAACATTTTGAGATAGGATTGTAAAACAAGTGAATGCTAGGGTATTAGGGCCAAGGTGTGGGAGTAAAAAAATGAAGAGTAACAAAGTGGGAGTTGTCAGTGACAGTTGCTTTTTGCTGATGACACCGCATTTTCTGAGAGATTCTGAAGAGAAGATGCGAAGGTTAGTGAACAAATTTGGGAGAGGATGTAAAAAGAAAACAATGAAGAACAAAAAAGCACACTACTGTGACTGGAGCAACTACACAAATAACCTGCACATGGGAGAGAGGAGTTTACAATGTTTCGGTCCTATTTGGAACATTTACAAAGTCACACTAAAAGAAAAGAGTGAGGAAGCCAGTATATATAGGCAAGTGGGAAAAAGGATGGAATAAGAGAGGAAGAAGAGGAAGTAGTGGTAGGTAGGTAACGGAAGTTGTAGAAGAAAGAGTGGTAGAAAGTAGGGAGAGTAGTTTAGTGGCAAAGAAGAGAAAATGGGGAGTGAAGGGACACAAAATGACCTGAAGTCACTTGTTCTCAGTGAATAGCATTTGGTGCACCACTTTCTATTCCCTCAGTTCAAGTGCTTAAGATCCTCATGCAGTACCTCTGGATATATTCCAGGTGGGAGTCGGTAACGCAGGTGGTGGCTGAGAGCTTTGGTGATCAGTCAGCCTACGGCTAAAGCTGCACAACCTGCCGTGCGCAGAGCCTTATTTTTTAATTTAGTTTTTACGGGCTTTTATACGAGTGAGCGAGACTCACTCTAGTTCTGTGTGTGGCCCAACCCTACGTCTGTTGAGTGGTCCTTGTATGGTGATGGCGGCTGTTGGTAATGGAGCTCCATTTCGATGTCTTGAGTGTAGTATGGTTTGTAGAACCAAGAGTGGGTTGTCCATCCATAAGAGGAGCATCCTGACGAATATCATAGGGATGTGGAGGGGGCGGTTGCCCATGTAAAGACCAGATGGTCTAAGGAGGAGTATGTGTTGGCTATGGCTGAGGTGAAGATCCTGAGAGAGGCCAGGAATATCGGTCAAGGTGTCCCTGTTGGGATGAACCTGATGTTGGCAGAAGTCCATACCAAGAGATCGGTGGAAGTAATCAAGGGTCACCGGAAGGTGGCGTCATACATAGCCTTAGTGGATAGATTAATTGCTAAGTTGTTGTTGGTGGTGGTGGTGGTTTTCAAAGGATACAAGATGTTCCTCACCAGGAGGCTGAGAATGAAATTGGGGGTAGGGGAGGGGCAGTTTGGAATTGAGATCTCCCACAATTTATGTATTCCAACAGTACATGCACTAACACAGCACCTACTTGATACATTGAACACATGTGCATATGCGAACACATCTCAGAAACTACAGAACATGTTACATTTTGTTACTTTATGTGTGGAGAAAACGAGGGATAGGTTTGGGGAGTTTGGTTTTAATAATGACTGTGTTGCCTCTGTCTGGAATGTATTGGATGAAATGGCACTAATTATGGTTACTTGTGTTACTAAAAATGAAAGAGAAGGAAACCAAGGAAGAAATGTCTCCCAGTATAACAACAATAAGGGAGGAAGAAGAGCTAGGAAGAGACAAGTTTATAGAGATCTGCAGAAGCTGTATAACAAGGATAGGTCCAAGTGTGCAAAGATGGTATTGGAAGGAAGATGGCAGCACTTCAGTAGCCCTGAACAGCAAGCTGTACCTAAAGAGCAATTACAGGAGTTTTGGTTGAATTTGTTTGCTTGACCATCTGATGAGGATGCAAGACTGAGGCGGATGCTTGTTGAAGATCGTCTATGGCAGTTACAGTTACCTGTAGAGGTGGAGGAGTTTAAGAAAGCGGCAGCTGCATCCAATGGCAGTTCTGTGCCAGGTCCTGATGGATGGATGCTTAAAGATCTGAAAATGCTTCCAGAGCAGTTCTGGGTTGATTTGTTTAACATTTGGTTGTATATTGGATATTTGCCGAAAGTGTTTAGGAAGGCCAGAACTGTTTTGCTGCCTAAGGTGGATCGTCCTGACCAACCAGGTCAGTACAGACCCATCACTATATCTAGTATTATTGTGAGAGCGTTTCATAAAATATTAGTAGCAAGGTGCGTCAATTGGGTTCCCCTACATATGGCGCAAAGAGCGCTCCTACCCACGGATGGCCTGGCCCAGAATGTTCTGTTGGATGCAATAATTAGCGAGAGTAAAGCCAAGATTAAACCGCTATATATATGTACTAGATTTTTAGATGTGAAGAAGGCCTATGACTCGGTGAACCATCCTTCTGTTAGAAGGGCAGTACTAGTACATAATGTCCCTCCTTTAGTGATTAATTATATTTTGTCAACTTATGCTGATGCATCTATGAAGGTTATGGGAAAGGGAGTGTGTGTAGGGGGGTGAAGCAAGGGGACCCCCTCTCATGCATTCTCTTTAATATAGTAATGAATGAAGCATTGTTGGCTTTAAATGAACGAATTGGATGGCCAATAGCTGAAGCAGAGTCAGAATACCTTGAGGACGTTGGACAAATTGATCAGGCAAATGGTGAAGAAATGGCTCAAGTTTCCTAACGATACGTCAATTGGTGTTCATTATGCATCAACTGCTGTGGGGGGTCTAGGGTGTATTTGCTTGTCAACAAGAGTTCCGATACTGTGGAGGAACAGGCTTGATGCATTCCACATTTCTGAAGATTGCGTAATACAGAACCTGGCTTTACATCTGAACACCCTTAAGGCATTAAAGTTTGTTGGACAAAGCAAAGTGAGGAATGTGGTTGTAACGACCAGGCGGCAGGAGCTTAAAGAATGGACCAATGTTTTGGTTGGTTTGTTAGATGGTGTGGGACTGAAAGAACATCATTTCGTCCCACATGTCCATAGATGGATGACGAATGGAACGAGCCTCATGAAGGGGGCCATATATATTGATGCTTTGAAGATTAAACATAACTTGATGCCAACAAAAACAAGGCATGCAAGAGGATGAAGACTAGTAAATGCGACCTGTGAAGGTTGTGATCAACACGAGTCCCTGGGACACCTCCTGCAGGTATGTCTAAGACTCCATGGGCAACGGGTCCGATGACATGATAATATTGTGGATGCCATCGCCGCAGACTGTGTGGTAAAGAAACATGCTGTGGCTAGAGTTGCAGATACCAACAGTACTTGGAACACATAAGCCTGACTTGCTGATTTGTGATTTGGAAAACAGAAAGGCTTTCATGATTGATGTGAAGATTGCGAGCGACTAACATCGCATCCATGGTGGATCAGTATCGATGGAAGGCCGAGTACTATGATACTGGCCAGATCAGAAGTTGGGCTGCTAGTTGGGCGACCCAGCAGCTTCATCTCTACAATACACCACAAGACAATGCTGAGTCACCGCTGACTATCATCGACATACAGCCCATTGACCCTAAAGAGGTTGTCCTTGGAACAGTGATAATTACCTGGAGAGGTGCAATGTTCCCGCAATCATACAAGATACTCAACAAGGAACTTCATATACCAACATCTAAGGTTGAGTTGCATGTTGTGAAGGCCCTAGAAGGCTCGATAGTGCAGTGGAGAATGCATACCCAGTGGGGTGGCTTCAGGGCTGCATAATCACTGGTAAATAATTGTCAAGATCTGACTTATGAGGAAGGACTTCTCAGCAGAAAATGGGCGAGAAGCAGCCAAGAGGTCAGCCATCCCTACAGGCAAATTTTGGGCCTGTACACAACATCATGGCAAAAAGAAAAAAAAAAAGAAAAAAAAAAAGAAAAGCAATAGCATAGGAATGCAGGGGGGTGAGGACTAAAAAGAGAAGAGCTAAGGGCCTGCAAGGCACAGGACCAAAATGCAGTGGGACAACAGACTAACAGAACACAGATGACTGAAGAAAAGAAAATAACGAAAGAAAAAGGAAAAAGTAGGAAAGGTTGCCTCACTCTTTTTCTGTTAGTGTGACTTTGTAAATGGTCCATCATAAGCTCCTCTTTCCTATGTGAAGGTTATTTGTATATTATTCCAGTCACAGTGTTGCGCCCTTTTGTTCTTCATTGTCTTCTTTTACATCCCCTCCCAAATTCATCAACTAGTCTTCGAATCTTCATTTCAGAATCTCCCAAATGCACAGTGTCATCAACAAAAAGCAACTGTGACAACTTCCACTTTGTGTTAGACTCTTCATTTAATCCCACACCTTGTCCCTAATACCTTAGAATATACTAACTACCTCACTCTTTCCTGTTAGTGTGATTTTGTAAATGGTCCAAGTCAGACTGAAATGTCATCGTAAGCTTCTGTCTCTCTCCTATGTGTGGGTTATTGTGTAAATAAGACAATTATAAGTGAACACAGGAAATAGCATGATGATGTAACAAAAAATCTCGTCAATGAATGATTGGAGAGAGGGATTATGGAGGAAGTTAATACGTCGAGATATCCAGAGCGAACATGTCAGCAGATCGTTCTACAAAACACAAGGTGAACTTTAGATTTGACGAGGGAAAAAGGTGGTGCACTGAGGTATCTATGGAGACAAAGAACTTTATCCATGAAAAACTGAGACACTTACGCAACTTATGGACTGAACACACTGATTCCAGGCTGAGGGACTGATTACCTCAAATTCCTCCTCTCCTTATACCTTCCTGCTTTGTATTGGACTGATGAAGCCACTGTGTGGCAAAACGTTTCATCAATAAAGATTCCCATATGTTGCATAAGTGTCTCAATTCTTCAACTTGTAGATTTTCAAAACCATTCATCATAACTTTATCCATGGAAGCCAAAATGGGAAAAATGTACCAGAGTATAGTGGTAACAACACTATTATATGGGTGTGAAAATTGGGTTTTAAACACTGTAGCCAGGAAGGGGCTGGAGGCAGTGGAAATGTCGCGTTTGAGAACAATGCACAGTGTGAACATTACGTACAGAATTTGGAGTGCAGAAATTAGAAAGTGATGTGGGGGTGACCAAGAATATAACTCAGAGAGCTGAGGAGGGTTTTTGAGATGATCTGGGCATGTCAAGAGGATAGAGACAGATAGGATTACAAAGTTGGTGTATAAATCCTGGGTGGAAGGCAGGAGGGGTAGAGATCATCCTTGGAATGGCTGGAGAGAGGTGGTGGGGGTAAAGGGTTTGAGTTTTATGGTCTTGAACATTCAGAAGGCTTGTGAAACTGTATTACAAAGGAATGGAAATGTGATTTTTAATGTACAGGAAGGTCCCATGTATACAGCTCCTTCATTTTGATGTTCCAAGTTTTTATTAGCTTTCAACTGAACCACTGTTCATTATGTTCAATGCTTTTATGACTTTTCTGCCATTACAGCATTTTTTGTACAACAGTTGCATAAGGGAAGGGTGACTGGCACAGTATTTTAAGGTAAGTATTGTACGTACTGTGCATTGCACTTATTTCACTTTATTTTTTTCCATGCCTAGCTGCATGAGTACTTAATATATGATAGTGTAAACATATTACCAGTGTTTTAGGCATATTTAACCCCTTGACTGTCGCAACCCCCAATCCTGAAGTGTCTCCTGGTGTTGCAAAATTAAAAAAAAAAAAAAATATTATTTTTTCTTATGAAATGATAGAGAATCATTTCCCGATTATAATGACACCAAAAACACGATATTTGATGGAAAACTGATGGAATTACGCTCTCGCGAAGTTGGCGACCTTGGCGATATTCATAAATGGGCAATTTCGTCCACTTTGAGCCCCATTTTCGGCTAATTCCATTATTCCAGTCGACCAAACTCATAACTATTTTTTTAGAAATCCATTTTTTCTATCGATTGAGTACAAGAAACTGCCCATTTACAGATTTCAACTACCCAATAACATGGTCAGAAATTTGCAATTTGGCCAATTTCACAAAAATTCAAAAATATGACAATTTCAAAATAAGGTCCAGAATGAACAATGCAGATATTCCTGGCTCTAAAATAACATTTTCTTTGTTCATCAGTCACGTCTCCAAGCCCCTCTGATATTACTCTTGCTTTCTATTTTGAATTTTTATTCAAACAAAAAATAGAAGATTTACTGTTATGCAGACTACTGCAATACTGTTATAATTGTACAGATAATGTCAACCCATTCATGACTGCATATTAGAATGGCTAGTTGGACATTTAATGGACAATGGCATCATTTGTTTACTTTTGAACATTGGCAAAAATCAAACATTTCCCCTACTTTGAGCTCCATTTCCAGGTACTTTTTATAGTATAATCAATCAAAATCACCTCTATTTCTATAATATGTTTTTCATTCTATCAAATGAGACCAAGAAAACGAGAATACAACCATAAATACCACACGAAAATAGACCACAAAGTCGGCATTTTAATTAAAAAAAACGGTCGGAGTTTTTTTTCTCATTATGCACTGCATGCTCCAGGATTTTCTTTTATATGGTGCACACTGACCATAGAGACCCATTCTCTCACATGTGGGCCTACCAGCTTTTTCCTGCTCGATTTGAAGCCGCTAGAATTTATGAGCATATACATGTCAAACACGGTACCTCGTAAGACGTATATATACGACCTCGACAGTCAAAGGGTTAATAATGAAAAAAAAAAAAAAAGCTTTTCAATCCACAGGCAATTTTCTCTTATTGTTTCGAGTTGCAAACTTTAGAGCAGTACAGAGCCCTCTTGTACGTGTTATTGGAGTGGGAGTAAGGTAATATTTATGAAGAGATTAATGGAAACCAGTTAGCCAAACCTGAGTCCTGAAAGTAGGAAGTAGAGTGCCTGTACTCTGAGGGATGAGTGAGGATGTTACAGTCAAAGGGTAAACTAATTGTGATGGCAACACATTTCTAGAAAGATGACTATTAAATGATGGTAAACATGTTTTTTTCTTTAGGCCACCCTACCTTGGCAGGAGACAGCCAGTGAGTTAAGAAAAATTTACACACACGTGCAAGCACACATGCATGCACACAGTCGCACAAAAAAAAAATACTTTTGTGTACATGATGCTTCTCAAACATTTTGAGACAAATTTAGTGTATAATATCACCATGCGTCAAGAAGCTACGACGAAATTAAAACAATTTCTTTAAATTAAAAGACATGGGAGTACACATCCAAATGATGTTTAAAATAAATCAGTGAATCACACTCAGGGAGAAGTTAGAATGGGACAACTTACGGCAGTTTATACGCCTCTAAGAATCTTCTCCTCCTGAGTTTCCTTCTGATGACGACCATGCAATAGACACTCATGATGATGAGAGTGGAGATGCCGTAGAGGAAGACGCACAGGCTGATGTCTGTACTGTTGAAGCCCCAGGTGCTCAGTGGACGCAGTGGCTGCTGTTCCGCCATGTTGTGAAGCTTCTCATTCACCTTCACGCTCTCCTTTCTCTCTTCCCTCTCTCTGTTTTTCTCTAACTCTTCCATGACTCTGGCTTGCTTGTTCTTTGCTGGAGGCGAGATCATCTGAGTACCTCGGAAGGAGAGCATCCCCTTAGAGTATATACGCTTAAGGTATGGCAGAACTTCCTGTTCGACTAGAGTACCTTTGTGCCAGCACGCTGCACATGCTGCTTCAGAGGGAAACTGTTGTTTTGGGTGCATGGGATCCTCACTCGCGTCACCATGAAGGCGCTTGTTAACTTTGTTATGGCCTCGCCACAACCAGAGGATGCCATCATCTGCCACATTCACGGATGATTCGGCATCTTCAGCATACATAGCTTGAAAGTGCTGCGAACAATATTTACACGAGAAAAAGTGTTTTACGAAGCCATGAATAGCCCGGAGAATTGTCTTGGCATTAAATGACACTTTACTGCCATCTTGAAGAACTGAATTAACTGTCAGCACATGGAAGGTAGTCCATAGACCACAAGGATAACCTCTGTACCTGGGCTCACTTCCCAGACACCCAATCCAAGGCTGATGAGTGGGCAAGATGGAATCCTGACCCTGGAGAGACTTCATAACTTCAGCAAACTTGATGCCTTCAATGCCATTTCTCTGACCAACAGTGTACTGATGCAGCTTGGACAAGAACTTGTGGACAACTGGTCGAGCTGGGAGGTACTTCACCAGCACTTCCAGGAAATCCTGGAGGGATTTAAGCGCTTCTCCTCGGACAAACTTATGTTGTATGACTTCATGCCCTAGTGCATAAGAAACAGCATTCTCAATATCAACCATGTAGACTTGGTCACTTCTCTCTATGCCGGCAAAGGCAGTGTCAGGCAAGTCGTCTTCGTAGTTAAGTTTATCGCTATTTATTTCCTCTGGCTGCCCGTCACCAGCGCCCTCCGTATCTTCCTTCTTTACTGCAGCATCAGTTCTTCGACCTGTAATAAAATATTGAAGACAATTATGTGTAATATTGCTTTTTTTTTTTTTTATCAGATTGGGTCTAATACTGAGGTAGGGTGACCCAAAGAAAACAGATAATACATTCACCATCATTCATTCAATCACTGTCTTGCCTGAGGTGTGATGACATCACAGTTCAGGTGACCCTCCACAGTGCATTGTCCTCACTTCCTCCTTCAGAGTGCAGGCACTCTACTTCCCACCTCCACCCATCCTTCAGAGTGCAGGTACTGTGCTTTCCACCTCCAGGACTCAAGTCCGACTAAGCTTCCTCTCACTCTCACACACTATTTAAGAATCAAGGAGCACTGCAGCAGACCTACTGGCCCATGCTAAGCATGTCCATATTCTTCTCATTACTTGTAATCTTAATTCAAACTTAAGTAATAATTTTCTGCTTGTTTGTTCTTGTAATTCCTAAATCTGCTGTCTGTATAAACTTAACTGTCCTTATACATAAGCAAGTAATTAGCTATTGTCATTGTTGTCTCAAGTTGGGCTTAAGTTTGTCCAAAATGCTCTGCATAACTGTGGGTTTTCTGTATACACAACTAACTGTCAACCATTTCTATACAAACATTCTATCATGATGAAATAAAATATTATTGTTTTCTCTAACGAACCAGCCATATCCCACCAAAGCAGAGTGACCTAAAAAGAAAAACTGAAAGCTTTCCTTTTTAAATTTAGTAATTTATACAGGAGAAGGGGTTACTAGCCCCTTGCTTCTGGTATTTTAGTCACCTCTTACAACAAACATGGGTTATAGAGGAAGAATTATTTTCCACTTCCACATGGAGATTATTAAATACTTATTACTATTATTATTATTACCCATCCAAGTTATTTTTAAATCTCCCAAAGTTTTCCAATGTTGCTACCTGGCAGTTTGCTCCACTCATCTACAACTTTGATTCATGTAATCATGATGATACACCAGTCAATCTTGTGTGGGATTCATCTGTAAAAAAAAAAACCAGCATTTGCGGTCACACTGGTGGCCCATGCTAACCTCCCCGTGGTGTATAGAAATGCACTTAACTGGCTGAATCTTATAGCCAACTGATCCAGTTGAGAATGGCTGACGCCAGGCAGGTAAGGTCGCGCATGGCTGACGCCAGGCAGCCAAGGCCGAGCACGGCCGACGCCAGGCAGCCAAGGCCGAGCACGGCCGACGCCAGGCAGCCAAGGCCGAGCACGGCCGACGCCAGGCAGCCAAGGCCGAGCACGGCCGACGCCAGGCAGCCAAGGCCGAGCACGGCCGACGCCAGGCAGCCAAGGCCGAGCACGGCCGACGCCAGGCAGCCAAGGCCGAGCACGGCCGACGCCAGGCAGCCAAGGCCGAGCACGGCCGACGCCAGGCAGCCAAGGCCGAGCACGGCCGACGCCAGGCAGCCAAGGCCGAGCACGGCCGACGCCAGGCAGCCAAGGCCGAGCACGGCCGACGCCAGGCAGCCAAGGCCGAGCACGGCCGACGCCAGGCAGCCAAGGCCGAGCACGGCCGACGCCAGGCAGCCAAGGCCGAGCACGGCCGACGCCAGGCAGCCAAGGCCGAGCACGGCCGACGCCAGGCAGCCAAGGCCGAGCACGGCCGACGCCAGGCAGCCAAGGCCGAGCACGGCCGACGCCAGGCAGCCAAGGCCGAGCACGGCCGACGCCAGGCAGCCAAGGCCGAGCACGGCCGACGCCAGGCAGCCAAGGCCGAGCACGGCCGACGCCAGGCAGCCAAGGCCGAGCACGGCCGACGCCAGGCAGCCAAGGCCGAGCACGGCCGACGCCAGGCAGCCAAGGCCGAGCACGGCCGACGCCAGGCAGCCAAGGCCGAGCACGGCCGACGCCAGGCAGCCAAGGCCGAGCACGGCCGACGCCAGGCAGCCAAGGCCGAGCACGGCCGACGCCAGGCAGCCAAGGCCGAGCACGGCCGACGCCAGGCAGCCAAGGCCGAGCACGGCCGACGCCAGGCAGCCAAGGCCGAGCACGGCCGACGCCAGGCAGCCAAGGCCGAGCACGGCCGACGCCAGGCAGCCAAGGCCGAGCACGGCCGACGCCAGGCAGCCAAGGCCGAGCACGGCCGACGCCAGGCAGCCAAGGCCGAGCACGGCCGACGCCAGGCAGCCAAGGCCGAGCACGGCCGACGCCAGGCAGCCAAGGCCGAGCACGGCCGACGCCAGGCAGCCAAGGCCGAGCACGGCCGACGCCAGGCAGCCAAGGCCGAGCACGGCCGACGCCAGGCAGCCAAGGCCGAGCACGGCCGACGCCAGGCAGCCAAGGCCGAGCACGGCCGACGCCAGGCAGCCAAGGCCGAGCACGGCCGACGCCAGGCAGCCAAGGCCGAGCACGGCCGACGCCAGGCAGCCAAGGCCGAGCACGGCCGACGCCAGGCAGCCAAGGCCGAGCACGGCCGACGCCAGGCAGCCAAGGCCGAGCACGGCCGACGCCAGGCAGCCAAGGCCGAGCACGGCCGACGCCAGGCAGCCAAGGCCGAGCACGGCCGACGCCAGGCAGCCAAGGCCGAGCACGGCCGACGCCAGGCAGCCAAGGCCGAGCACGGCCGACGCCAGGCAGCCAAGGCCGAGCACGGCCGACGCCAGGCAGCCAAGGCCGAGCACGGCCGACGCCAGGCAGCCAAGGCCGAGCACGGCCGACGCCAGGCAGCCAAGGCCGAGCACGGCCGACGCCAGGCAGCCAAGGCCGAGCACGGCCGACGCCAGGCAGCCAAGGCCGAGCACGGCCGACGCCAGGCAGCCAAGGCCGAGCACGGCCGACGCCAGGCAGCCAAGGCCGAGCACGGCCGACGCCAGGCAGCCAAGGCCGAGCACGGCCGACGCCAGGCAGCCAAGGCCGAGCACGGCCGACGCCAGGCAGCCAAGGCCGAGCACGGCCGACGCCAGGCAGCCAAGGCCGAGCACGGCCGACGCCAGGCAGCCAAGGCCGAGCACGGCCGACGCCAGGCAGCCAAGGCCGAGCACGGCCGACGCCAGGCAGCCAAGGCCGAGCACGGCCGACGCCAGGCAGCCAAGGCCGAGCACGGCCGACGCCAGGCAGCCAAGGCCGAGCACGGCCGACGCCAGGCAGCCAAGGCCGAGCACGGCCGACGCCAGGCAGCCAAGGCCGAGCACGGCCGACGCCAGGCAGCCAAGGCCGAGCACGGCCGACGCCAGGCAGCCAAGGCCGAGCACGGCCGACGCCAGGCAGCCAAGGCCGAGCACGGCCGACGCCAGGCAGCCAAGGCCGAGCACGGCCGACGCCAGGCAGCCAAGGCCGAGCACGGCCGACGCCAGGCAGCCAAGGCCGAGCACGGCCGACGCCAGGCAGCCAAGGCCGAGCACGGCCGACGCCAGGCAGCCAAGGCCGAGCACGGCCGACGCCAGGCAGCCAAGGCCGAGCACGGCCGACGCCAGGCAGCCAAGGCCGAGCACGGCCGACGCCAGGCAGCCAAGGCCGAGCACGGCCGACGCCAGGCAGCCAAGGCCGAGCACGGCCGACGCCAGGCAGCCAAGGCCGCGCACGGCCGACGCCAGGCAGCCAAGGCCGCGCACGGCCGACGCCAGGCAGCCAAGGCCGCGCACGGCCGACGCCAGGCAGCCAAGGCCGCGCACGGCCGACGCCAGGCAGCCAAGGCCGCGCACGGCCGACGCCAGGCAGCCAAGGCCGCGCACGGCCGACGCCAGGCAGCCAAGGCCGCGCACGGCCGACGCCAGGCAGCCAAGGCCGAGCACGGCCGACGCCAGGCAGCCAAGGCCGAGCACGGCCGACGCCAGGCAGCCAAGGCCGAGCACGGCCGACGCCAGGCAGCCAAGGCCGAGCACGGCCGACGCCAGGCAGCCAAGGCCGAGCACGGCCGACGCCAGGCAGCCAAGGCCGAGCACGGCCGACGCCAGGCAGCCAAGGCCGAGCACGGCCGACGCCAGGCAGCCAAGGCCGAGCACGGCCGACGCCAGGCAGCCAAGGCCGAGCACGGCCGACGCCAGGCAGCCAAGGCCGAGCACGGCCGACGCCAGGCAGCCAAGGCCGAGAACGGCCGACGCCAGGCAGCCAAGGCCGAGAACGGCCGACGCCAGGCAGCCAAGGCCGAGAACGGCCGACGCCAGGCAGCCAAGGCCGAGAACGGCCGACGCCAGGCAGCCAAGGCCGAGAACGGCCGACGCCAGGCAGCCAAGGCCGAGAACGGCCGACGCCAGGCAGCCAAGGCCGAGAACGGCCGACGCCAGGCAGCCAAGGCCGAGAACGGCCGACGCCAGGCAGCCAAGGCCGAGAACGGCCGACGCCAGGCAGCCAAGGCCGAGAATGGCCGACGCAAGGCAGCCAAGGCCGAGAATGGCCGACGCCAGGCTGTCAAGGCCGAGAATGGCCGACAACAGGCTGTCAAGGCCGAGAATGGCCGACACCAGGCTGTCAAGGCTGACACCAGGCTGTCAAGGCTGAGAATGGCCAACACCAGGCTGTCAAGGCTGAGAATGGCCGACACCAGGCTGTCAAGGCTGAGAATGGCCGACACCAGGCTGTCAAGGCTGAGAATGGCCGACACCAGGCTGTCAAGGCTGAGAATGGCCGACACCAGGCTGTCAAGGCTGAGAATGGCCGACACCAGGCTGTCAAGGCTGAGAATGGCCGACACCAGGCTGTCAAGGCTGAGAATGGCCGACACCAGGCTGTCAAGGCTGAGAATGGCCGACACCAGGCTGTCAAGGCTGAGAATGGCCGACACCAGGCTGTCAAGGCTGAGAATGGCCGACACCAGGCTGTCAAGGCTGAGAATGGCCGACACCAGGCTGTCAAGGCTGAGAATGGCCGACACCAGGCTGTCAAGGCTGAGAATGGCCGACACCAGGCTGTCAAGGCTGAGAATGGCCGACACCAGGCTGTCAAGGCTGAGAATGGCCGACACCAGGCTGTCAAGGCTGAGAATGGCCGACACCAGGCTGTCAAGGCTGAGAATGGCCGACACCAGGCTGTCAAGGCTGAGAATGGCCGACACCAGGCTGTCAAGGCTGAGAATGGCCGACACCAGGCTGTCAAGGCTGAGAATGGCCGACACCAGGCTGTCAAGGCTGAGAATGGCCGACACCAGGCTGAGAATGGCCGACACCAGGCTGTCAAGGCTGAGAATGGCAGACACCAGGCTGTCAAGGCTGAGAATGGCCGACACCGGGCTGAGAATGGCCGACACCGGGCTGAGAATGGCCGACACCGGGCTGAGAATGGCCGACACCGGGCTGAGAATGGCCGACACCGGGCTGAGAATGGCCGACACCGGGCTGAGAATGGCCGACACCGGGCTGAGAATGGCCGACACCGGGCTGAGAATGGCCGACACCGGGCTGAGAATGGCCGACACCGGGCTGAGAATGGCCGACACCGGGCTGAGAATGGCCGACACCGGGCTGAGAATGGCCGACACCGGGCTGAGAATGGCCGACACCGGGCTGAGAATGGCCGACACCGGGCTGAGAATGGCCGACACCAGGCTGAGAATGGCCGACACCAGGCTGAGAATGGCCGACACCAGGCTGAGAATGGCCGACACCAGGCTGAGAATGGCCGACACCAGGCTGTCAAGGCTGAGAATGGCCGACACCAGGCTGTCAAGGCTGAGAATGGCCGACACCAGGCTGTCAAGGCTGAGAATGGCCGACACCAGGCTGTCAAGGCTGAGAATGGCCGACACCAGGCTGTCAAGGCTGAGAATGGCCGACACCAGGCTGAGAATGGCTGACACCAGGTTGTCAAGGCTGAGAATGGCAGCCACCAGGCTGTCAAGGCTGAGAATGGCCGACACCGGGCTGAGAATGGCCGACACCGGGCTGAGAATGGCCGACACCGGGCTGAGAATGGCCGACACCGGGCTGAGAATGGCCGACACCGGGCTGAGAATGGCCGACACCGGGCTGAGAATGGCCGACACCGGGCTGAGAATGGCCGACACCAGGCTGAGAATGGCCGACACCAGGCTGAGAATGGCCAACACCAGGCTGAGAATGGCCGACACCAGGCTGAGAATGGCCGACACCAGGCTGAGAATGGCCGACACCAGGCTGAGAATGGCCGACACCAGGCTGAGAATGGCCGACACCAGGCTGAGAATGGCCGACACCAGGCTGAGAATGGCCGACACCAGGCTGAGAATGGCCGACACCAGGCTGAGAATGGCCGACACCAGGCTGAGAATGGCCGACACCAGGCTGAGAATGGCCGACACCAGGCTGAGAATGGCCGACACCAGGCTGTCAAGGCTGAGAATGGCCGACACCAGGCTGTCAAGGCTGAGAATGGCCGACACCAGGCTGTCAAGGCTGAGAATGGCCGACACCAGGCTGTCAAGGCTGAGAATGGCCGACACCAGGCTGTCAAGGCTGAGAATGGCCGACACCAGGCTGTCAAGGCTGAGAATGGCCGACACCAGGCTGTCAAGGCTGAGAATGGCCGACACCAGGCTGT
This sequence comes from Cherax quadricarinatus, assembly GCF_038502225.1. NCBI lineage: Eukaryota > Metazoa > Arthropoda > Malacostraca > Decapoda > Parastacidae > Cherax > Cherax quadricarinatus. The sequence goes on along the minus strand of NC_091340.1, from coordinate 26,549,482 downwards.
CAAGGCTGAGAATGGCCGACACCAGGCTGTCAAGGCTGAGAATGGCCGACACCAGGCTGTCAAGTCTGAGAATGGCCGACACCAGGCTGAGAATGGCTGTCAAGGCTGAGAATGGCTGTCAAGGCTGACACCAGGCTGTCAAGGCTGACACCAGGTTGTCAAGGCTGACACCAGGCTGTCAAGGCTGACACCAGGCTGTCAAGGCTGACACCAGGCTGTCAAGCCTGAGAATGTCTGACACCAGGCTGTCAAGGCTGACACCAGGTTGTCAAGGTTGAAAATGGCTGACACCAGGCTGTCAAGGCTGACACCAGGCTGTCAAGGCTGAAAATGGCTGACACCAGGCTGTCAAGGCTGAGAATGGCTGACACCAGGCTGTCAAGGCTGAGAATGGCTGACGCCAGGCTGAGAATGGCTGACGCCAGGCTGAGAATGGCTGACGCCAGGCTGAGAATGGCTGACGCCAGGCTGAGAATGGCTGACGCCAGGCTGAGAATGGCTGACGCCAGGCTGAGAATGGCTGACGCCAGGCCGTCAAGGCTGAGAATGGCTGACGCCAGGCTGAGAATGGCTGACGCCAGGCTGAGAATGGCTGACGCCAGGCCGTCAAGGCTGAGAATGGCTGACGCCAGGCCGTCAAGGCTGAGAATGGCTGACGCCAGGCCGTCAAGGCTGAGAATGGCTGACGCCAGGCCGTCAAGGCTGAGAATGGCTGACGCCAGGCCGTCAAGGCTGAGAATGGCTGACGCCAGGCCGTCAAGGCTGAGAATGGCTGACGCCAGGCCGTCAAGGCTGAGAATGGCTGACGCCAGGCCGTCAAGGCTGAGAATGGCTGACGCCAGGCCGTCAAGGCTGAGAATGGCTGACGCCAGGCCGTCAAGGCTGAGAATGGCTGACGCCAGGTTGTCAAGGCTGAGAATGGCTGACACCAGGTTGTCAAGGCTGAGAATGGCTGACACCAGGTTGTCAAGGCTGAGAATGGCTGACACCAGGTTGTCAAGGCTGAGAATGGCTGACACCAGGTTGTCAAGGCTGAGAATGGCTGACACCAGGTTGTCAAGGCTGAGAATGGCTGACACCAGGTTGTCAAGGCTGAGAACGGCTGACACCAGGTTGTCAAGGCTGAGAACGGCTGACACCAGGTTGTCAAGGCTCAGAATGGCTGACACCAGGTTGTCAAGGCTCAGAATGGCTGACACCAGGTTGTCAAGGCTCAGAATGGCTGACACCAGGTTGTCAAGGCTGAGAATGGCTGACACCAGGTTGTCAAGGTTGAGAATGGCTGACACCAGGTTGTCAAGGTTGAGAATGGCTGACACCAGGTTGTCAAGGTTGAGAATGGCTGACACCAGGTTGTCAAGGTTGAGAATGGCTGACACCAGGTTGTCAAGGTTGAAAATGGCTGACACCAGGTTGTCAAGGTGAAATTTAAGTATTTTTATGAATGATAACAAATTTGAAATGTAGGCTAATAGAGATTTACAAGAGGCTTAGGAACATGTATAGTGGAGAAACTGTGTCCACTTGTTTCCTGCCGAACAAAACACCACTATCGTCACACACCCGAGTACACTGTCTTGTACGGCAGCATCCCCACGTTCAGACCGAGCTTCTTGGCAATCATTTCTTTCAATCCTTCACGGGTGTTGGGTGCACCTTTCACCACCTCTTCCTTCAGCGCCTTATCCACGAAGATCACAGTGGGTAAGTCAGCAGATGAGAACTCTGTGGCGTCAAGTATGTCTACTTCCTTGTAGCGGACGGCAACCTGCAAGCAATTATGGTCACCAATGTTATGGCCTATAATTTTATAGTGAACAATGTTATGGTGAACAATGTTATGGTGAACAATGTTATGGTGAACAATGTTATGGTCAGCAATGTTATAGTGAACAGTTATGAACAATGTTATTGTGAATGTTATGGTGAACAATATTAAGAACCTGGTATAATTGCCAGACTGGATAACAGGTTAGCAGTGTGTGTTATAAACTCTCTCACTGCAGTATAGTTATGGCAGTGTGCAGGTCTGGCACCAGGTCCTCAGGTATCTTCCAGGTACAGTAGAACCTGTGAATTCTGTATCCGCGGTTTTGGTTATCCATGGTTTACTGTGGCCCAAAAATAACAATTTTGCTTAATAATTAATAGCCCCAAAGCATAATAGTAATGATGCTGTCAGTTCTTCAAAGCCTCAGAGTAGCTGTGAAGTGCTTCCCATCAGTGAAAAAGGGCTAATTTTAGATTTATTTTGCATAATTTATCAATTAAACTTTATCATAGATATACAGTGGAACCTCTACTTACGAGTGCATCCATGTGCAAGTTTTTCTAGATACGAGCAGCTGCTCGGTCGATTTTTTTGCTTCCAGACGCGAGCAAAATTTCCAGATGCGAGTGGGCCTCAAGGGAGGTTAATTGACCCTGGTGAGGGGGCTCTTGCTCTTGAATTGGATCTCACTTGTTTGTTGGACTATTTAATTGAAACTTGGGCAATGTATGATGAAAAGATGCTTCTTAACATACACCAAAAATGAAAGAAATCAGACCATAAATAACGGAGTTCACTTCTCAGCCATTAGCCTCCCCTTAGTGGCACATTTTCGTATGTTTTTTATTGTTGTATTTTCATTTTATTTGGTCTTGTGTGATAGAATGGAAGATATACTACAGAAATAAATATGATTTTAGTTGGTTTCACGATGAAAAGTACCTTGAAATTGAGCTCAAAATAGCAGAAATGTTCGATTCTTTGGTGACATTAGTGGTAGACATTATGAGGCAGCAGTGGCAGACAACATGAAGCAGCAGTGGCAGACAACATGAACCAACAGTGGCAGACATCATGAGGCAGCAGTGGCAGACAACATGAAGCAGCAGTGGCAGACATCATGAGGTAGCAGTGGCAGACATCATGAGGTAGCAGTGGCAGACATCATGAGGCAGCAGTGGCAGACATCATGAGGTAGCAGTGGCAGACATCATGAGGTAGCAGTGGCAGACATCATGAGGCAGCATGATGTCTGCCACTGCAGACATGTCAGCATGTAGTCAGGAGCAGGAATCCCCGCTGTGGTGGCCCTTTAAACCCCAACAACAATGGCTGCTGTCACCACCACTAGCCACATACCTAATGACATGTATTTTATTCATTCTAGTGTATATATCATGTTTCTATTTTATTAATATTGTTTATTATGTCATATTACATGAATTGTGATAGATAAATAAGCTGTAGAGTTGATATTAGGGAAATTATTAAAGTATTTTCTCGTTCCTGGAATTCCACTGGAACGAATTAATTACATTTCAATTAATTTAAATGAGGAAAATCGACTCTGCAAACGAGCAAATCCAGTTGCGAGCAAGGTCATGGAACAGATTAAACTCATAAGTAGAGGTTCTACTGTACATGTAAATGAAAAATGACATATATAGGATTTGCTACTATCCGGAGTTTCAGATATCCATGGTAGGTCTTGGAACATATCCCCACAGATACGGGGGACTACTGTATATATTTTCAGCTATCTATATCTATCTATATCTATCTATATCTATATCTATCTATCTATATCTATCTATATCTATCTATCTATTTATATCTATCTATATCTATATCTATCTATATATCTATCTATATCTATATCTATCTATATCTATATCTATATCTATCTATCTATATCTATCTATATCTATCTATTTATATCTATCTATATCTATCTATATCTATCTATCTATATCTATCTATATCTATCTATATCTATCTATATCTATCTATCTATCTATATCTATCTATATCTATCTATATCTATATCTATCTATATCTATATCTATCTATATCTATCTATATCTATCTCTATATCTATCTATATCTATATCTCTCTCTCTCTCTGCTACAGAGTACGTATTTTGAACCTTTAAGGTGTTCCCAGTAAATTAAATGCTTTATTGGCTCTATATGGGTTTTAAATGACCTCTAACTGTTCCAGCTCTGATATCTCTCCTGAATGAGGCTGTCATCACTAAACAATACTGTTCCAGCTATGATATCTCTCCTACGCTGAACAAGGCCATTGACAGTGAACAATATTCCAAATGAGAGAGAAAACATCACCTCTTCAAGGTCATTGGTATTTCACCTAGATCTAGGCTCTTTCTCCAAAGAATACTAAGGGTTCATGCTAGTGGTACTTGGCACCTTTTTATTTTTTTTTATTAACACATCGGCCAATTCCCACCAAGGCAGGGTGGCCAGAAAAAAAAAAAACCTTCATCATTCACTCCATCACTGTCTTGCCAGAGGCATGCTTACACTACGGTTATAAAACTGCAACATTAACACCCATCCTTCAGAGTGCAGTCATTGTACTTCCCATCTCCAGGACTCAAGTCCGGTCTGCCAGTTTCCCTGAATCCCTTCAGGGAATTCCATAAATTCCCTGAATCCCTTCAGGAATTCCATGAATCTTTTCCAGGTGCTGAGTGAGTGGGAATGTTTTCAGTTTCTTTTTTGAATTCTATGGGATTAGTACTGTCAGTTAGTCTGTCTGCCTGACTTTCTGATGGAATAAAAAAAAAAAGATTTTGCATTCTCTACCTTGCTATCATTTAGCAAGTTGCTGAACACTAACTTATAATATTCTTTAAGAATTTTGCTTATTTCCTGTTCATTGTCAGCATACAAACCTCCCCTCATTAAGAGCCCAATTCTACAGGTAGTTCTTAGCTTGGATTTTGCATATGAATAAAAATTATCTGTGTTTCTTGCAATACCTTGGATGACGTTTTGTTCCCTTAGTGCTTCTTCTGTTTGGTACAACAACCTAAGTTGTTGCTCTATGTCGATGATCTCTCAGCTAAGATCATGTTTCCTTCGTTGTGACGTACTCACCTGATTAAGTAATTCTTCTGCACAATCTTCTATGCTCTCTATATCTAATCTTCTAGGCTTCCTCAATGGTACATATTTAATACAGACTTTGTATGATTCTGTGTTGTGGTTTTCCAAGCACTGGTGAGGATTCAGGGTGCTCAGGACTGTTTTTAGGGTGAAGCAGTGTAGTTCTAAACTGGGAAGAGGGTGAAGTGTAGGTCTAGACTGGGAAGAGGGTGAAGTGTAGTTCTAGACTGGGAAGAGGGTGATGCAGTGTAGTTCTAGACTGGGAAGAGGGTGAAGAAGTGTAGTTCTAAATAACAAAAAAACGGCACAATACCGTGACTGGAACGATACACAAATAACCCGTGTGACTTTGTAAATGGTCACAAGTCGGACCGAAGCATCGTCGAAAGCTTCTCTCTTCTATGTGAAGGTTATTTGTGTATAGTGTAGTTCTAGATTGGGAAGAGGGTGAAGCAGTGTAGGTCTAGACTGGGAAGAGGATGAGGCAGTATAGTTCTAGACAGGAAAGAGGGTGATGCAGTATAGTTCTAGACTGGGAAGAGGATGAGGCAGTGAAGTTCTAGACAGGAAAGAGGGTGATGCAGTATAATTCTAGACATGGGAAAGAATGAACAAGTGCAGTTCTACACAGCAGATACTAGTTCTCATATGTTCACAATTATTCATAAGTAACAATAATGACTGTGTGGCCTTACTTTCAAAAATTCAAACACTAGAAGTCATGACAAAAGTCACCAGAGTAAAAGATCTTATAATATACTAGAAACATAATTCAAAATCCTTCATTATTTCCATGACAGAATATTAGAAGGTTAACCTACGCATCTCTGATCATTACAGGTACAGCAGGGCCCCACTTATACAGCAGGTTAGGTTCCAGGCTACTGCTGTACAGCAGGGCCCCACTTATACAGCAGGTTAGGTTCCAGGCTACTGCTGTACAGCAGGGCCCCACTTATACAGCAGGTTAGGTTCCAGGCTACTGCTGTACAGCAGGGCCCCACTTATACAGCAGGTTAGGTTCCAGGCTACTGCTGTACAGCAGGGCCCCACTTATTCAGCAGGTTAGGTTCCAGGCTACTGCTGTACAGCAGGGCCCCACTTATACAGCAGGTTAGGTTCCAGGCTACTGCTGTACAGCAGGGCCCCACTTATACAGCAGGTTAGGTTCCAGGCTACTGCTGTACAGCAGGGCCCCACTTATACAGCAGGTTAGGTTCCAGGCTACTGCTGTACAGCAGGGCCCCACTTATTCAGCAGGTTAGGTTCCAGGCTACTGCTGTACAGCAGGGCCCCACTTATTCAGCAGGTTAGGTTCCAGGCTACTGCTGTACAGCAGGGCCCCACTTATTCAGCAGGTTAGGTTCCAGGCTACTGCTGTACAGCAGGGCCCCACTTATTCAGCAGGTTAGGTTCCAGGCTACTGCTGTACAGCAGGGCCCCACTTATACAGCAGGTTAGGTTCCAGGCTACTGCTGTACAGCAGGGCCCCACTTATACAGCAGGTTAGGTTCCAGGCTACTGCTGTACAGCAGGGCCCCACTTATACAGCAGGTTAGGTTCCAGGCTACTGCTGTACAGCAGGGCCCCACTTATACAGCAGGTTAGGTTCCAGGCTACTGCTGTACAGCAGGGCCCCACTTATACAGCAGGTTAGGTTCCAGGCTACTGCTGTACAGCAGGGCCCCACTTATACAGCAGGTTAGGTTCCAGGCTACTGCTGTACAGCAGGGCCCCACTTATACAGCAGGTTAGGTTCCAGGCTACTGCTGTACAGCAGGGCCCCACTTATTCAGCAGGTTAGGTTCCAGGCTACTGCTGTACAGGAGGGCCCCACTTATACAGCAGGTTAGGTTCCAGGCTACTGCTGTACAGCAGGGCCCCACTTATACAGCAGGTTAGGTTCCAGGCTACTGCTGTACAGCAGGGTCCCACTTATACAGCAGGTTAGGTTCCAGGCTACTGCTGTACAGCAGGGTCCCACTTATACAGCAGGTTAGGTTCCAGGCTACTGCTGTACAGCAGGGCCCCACTTATACAGCAGGTTAGGTTCCAGGCTACTGCTGTACAGCAGGGTCCCACTTATACAGCAGGTTAGGTTCCAGGCTACTGCTGTACAGCAGGGTCCCACTTATACAGCAGGTTAGGTTCCAGGCTACTGCTGTACAGCAGGGCCCCACTTATACAGCAGGTTAGGTTCCAGGCTACTGCTGTACAGCAGGGTCCCACTTATACAGCAGGTTAGGTTCCAGGCTACTGCTGTACAGCAGGGCCCCACTTATACAGCAGGTTAGGTTCCAGGCTACTGCTGTACAGCAGGGTCCCACTTATACAGCAGGTTAGGTTCCAGGCTACTGCTGTACAGCAGGGCCCCACTTATACAGCAGGTTAGGTTCCAGGCTACTGCTGTACAGCAGGGTCCCACTTATACAGCAGGTTAGGTTCCAGGCTACTGCTGTACAGCAGGGCCCCACTTATACAGCAGGTTAGGTTCCAGGCTACTGCTGTACAGCAGGGCCCCACTTATACAGCAGGTTAGGTTCCAGGCTACTGCTGTACAGCAGGGCCCCACTTATACAGCAGGTTAGGTTCCAGGCTAATGCTGTACAGCAGGGCCCCACTTATACAGCAGGTTAGGTTCCAGGCTACTGCTGTACAGCAGGGCCCCACTTATACAGCAGGTTAGGTTCCAGGCTAATGCTATACAGGAGGGCCCTATTTATACAGCAGGTTAGGTTCCAGGCTACTGCTGTACAGCAGGGCCCCACTTATACAGCAGGTTAGGTTCCAGGCTACTGCTGTACAGCAGGGCCCCACTTATTCAGCAGGTTAGGTTCCAGGCTACTGCTGTACAGCAGGGCCCCACTTACTCAGCAGGTTAGGTTCCAGGCTACTGCTGTACAGCAGGGCCCCACTTATTCAGCAGGTTAGGTTCCAGGCTACTGCTGTACAGCAGGGCCCCACTTACTCAGCAGGTTAGGTTCCAGGCTACTGCTGTACAGCAGGGCCCCACTTATTCAGCAGGTTAGGCTCCAGGCTAATGCTGTACAGGAGGGCCCCACTTATACAGCAGGTTAGGTTCCAGGCTACTGCTGTACAGCAGGGCCCCACTTATACAGCAGGTTAGGTTCCAGGCTAATGCTATACAGGAGGGCCCTATTTATACAGCAGGTTAGGTTCCAGGCTAATGCTGTACAAGAGGGCCCTGCTTAAACAGCTGAACCCACAAGCTCTTGAGAGGAATGGAGGAAGGAATGGGAGGAAGGAATTGGGGTGAAGAATGAATGGGGATGAAGAATGAATGGGGGTGAAGAATGAATGGGGATGAAGAATGAATGGGGGTGAAGAATGAATGGGAAAAAGGAATGGGGGTGAAGAATGAATGGGGGTGAAGAATGAATGGGAAGAAGGAATGGGGGTGAAGAATGAATGGGAGGAAGGAATGGGGGTGAAGAATGAATGGGAGGAAGGAATGGGGGTGAAGAATGAATGGGAGGAAGGAATGGGGGTGAAGAATGAATGGAAGGAAGGAATTGGGGTGAAGAATGAATGGATGGAAATAATGGGGGTTAAGAATGAATGGGAGTACTCACAGTGGAGTATCCTCCCAGGTCTAGTATGGTACGCCAGCTGATGTAAGACTTGGCTGTGTCAACAATAACAACAACATGCTCCACGATGCCGTAGTCCCGCACCTCCGACCAGGCGTCTGCAGCTGCTCCTCTGTAACCAACCATCACACATTAATATGCAAATCTGAAAGTATAATAAAATGTTACACATAACACTGGCAGAACAGCACAAATATAAGACTGACAGTAAAACACTAAAGTACAGGAGAGCCTCGTTTGTACAGCTCTTAGATTCCCGACCCAGTGCTGCAAGCGAAAATCACCGAGGGTAGAAAAGAGCAATTTTTCATTATCAAATGTGTCCAAAATGCCTGATAATGTGTTTACACTATCATATATTAAGGGCTCAATAAAGCTAGGCATAAAAAAAAAGATATAAAAGCAAAATAAATACATAGTAAGGGAGGGCCTCGCTTATACAGCATGTTAGCATCTGGTCTACTGCTGTAGAGCAGAAATCACTGTAAAGTGAAACAGCTTTTTTTTTCTTCTCTCACTTACAAATTCACATAAAAAGCTGATAACATGTTTACATTATCGTATATTAAGTGAGCAATAGAGCTTGGCCTAAAAAATACGTATACAGTACACATATTACTTACCTTAAAATATTTTCATCCTTAACCCTTAAACCATCCAAATGGAGATCAACGTTCACGTGCGTAGCGCTCCGATCATATATCTACGTTTTATTTTACGTGCTTTCAACCTTGGCACGATAAGTCTGAGTTGCATAGACATGAGAGAATGAGAGTGCACTCAGTGTGCACAGTATGACAAAATTTGGGGATGCCAGGAAAAATGCACTCTTCATTTAAAAAAAATCAGAGCGGTACACACATGAATGTTGTTCTACATTTGGGCAGTATAAGGGTTAAAGTGAGTGATGAATGCATTTATTGTAGGAAGTCTGAATAAATGAAGAATAGGTTTAACTGAAAACCACTGAATTAGCAAAAACCCATAAAGCAAAGTGCTGTAGAGCAAAGACCTCATGTGAATACAATACTGTACTTACCTTTAAAAATGGCACCAGTTGCCCTTCCTTTATGCAACTGTTGTGTGAAAAACTGAACATACTCAACAATGGTTCAATTGAAAAATACCAAAAACGTAGAACACCGAAAAGAGGGTGCCGAATACATGGGGTTCTCTTATATAACACCAACAGTATACTGTCAGTGTACAACATTTGCTGAACACCAACAGCATAGCAAAATGCACACGAATGAGCCAAACGCAACCAGCATCAATTCCACAAAACATAATTACAGACATGCAACCAAAATTAAATATTTTTTCCTTAACACACCAATAGTCTGTCACTGAGGTAGGGTGACCCCTCCCTTGGGAAAAGAAAAAAAAAAAGGGGGGGGGGAAGAACACATTCACCATCGTTCATTCAATCACTGTGTTGGTAAAGTTTGATGATGTCACAGTTCAGATGACACTGTGCATTGTGACATCCCCACTTTTATATCACTTTGCAGCAATCCTGAAAAAACGTGGCTGTAATATTTGGGTAGTATCCTCTGTTTATTTTATATGGGTCCATATCAGTTCTGATAACTTCTGAAATTGCCACTGAAAACTGTACAAGGACAACTAAGTCTGAGGGTCTAGTTGTTGTTGCTCTACAACAACAGCGACTGAAAAATTGACTGGTTTTTATTATAACATTGCGCAAGCCAAAAATCACCTTATTTTAAGGCCTGTTTTTTCCCTTCAAGGGTAAAATGCCTGTCTAAAAAATACATATCTTGTAGTTTAGAATCTGCTCTTTCTAATGAAGGTTTAAAAAAAAAAAACTAAACTTCTTTTTTGTTGTTGGTCTTCAAAAATGGCCTAAAATTCACCGTGAGGGCATTTTTAGGTACCATTAGCACAGGAACTATAAACGTTTGGAGTCTAATATTTTAGAAGTGTGACGATGTCCACTTAGCTGCCTACAATATTGTCATACTAAAATAATGTTTTCCTCTAGAGATATAAGCAGATGAATTCAAGATTTGATCAATTTTACACGACAAATTTTTTCTCTATTTTGGCTTCATACTGTGAAAAAAGTAAAAGTATGCAAGTTTTAGGACTGCAATTTTTTAAATCAGCTCCAAAAGTTGTAGAGACATGTCTACTTACACAACTTTTACTCTTCTAGATCTGCCACAGCAATAATCTGAACATTGTCGATTGTGTGCCGTGGGTTAGCGAAATTTTCACCTGCCTCCACTCTGAGGGTCACAGCATTACTACTATTGCATATCGTGAACTAAAATTTTCCCAAAGTTAGTCTGATATACACGCCAACCTTCATATAAAATTTTACTGAAATTGGAGATGGTCAGGTGGGGATGATTTCAAAATGTGTCCACTTGACATGGAATGATCCAATACTACTATTACTAGTAGCATTACTACTACTACTATTACTAGCAGAACTACAACCACCACCACTATAGTACTACTGGTAGCACTGCTACCACTGTTATTACTAGTAGCACAACTACCACCACCACCTCTACTACTACAACTACCACTACTGCAACTACTTCGGGCGAAGTACAGTTTCTTCTTACCGAAAAGGTTGCAGGTTTACCCACGATAATGAGCCATTATTGGCCTTTTGTTTGTCTACCAGGAAGTCAATGACAGATCTGCCCATGTCATCCACCGTGGACGACCGCTGCATGTCAGTGCCCACATCTCCCTGCGAGAAGAAAGCGCACGATAAATTGCTTTATACTGGGTTTTCTTATGCACTTATCAAACACCATGGTACTGAGGCAGAAATTAGAGGAAATGCATTCACCATTATTCAGTCACTGTTGGTTTAATGGTTCCGAGGACAATCTGAACTGTGATATTCTAACTCAAGTCTTCAGAGTGCAGGCGTTGTACTTCCCACTTCCACGACTAACTTCATCACCCATTCTTCAGAGTGCAGATACTGTACTTCCCATTTCCAGGACTGTAACATCACCACCCATCCTTCAGAGTGTAGGCACTGTACTTCTCACTTCCAGAACTGTAACATCCTCACCCATCCTTCAGAGTGCAGACACTATTTTCCACTTCCAGAACTGTAACATCCTCACCTATCCTTCAGTGTAGGCACAGTAAAATTTATGATAGGCTTTGAAAGGCTGTGAGCTCTGTGAAAAGTAGAAAAGGCTTGCAAGTTGTTGTCAAGTTGTCATGGGTTGTGAAAAACTGTTGTGGAGGGTAGTGAAAAATTGTGAAGTCTTGTGAAAAGCTGTGAGAGCTGAGATAGTGTTGCTTGCACCATTTATCACAGTGTGCTTCACACTTCTGTTACTGCCACTAAAATAGTTGCAAGTTAGTGGTTGTCAACCACAAGTACAGTAGTTACCTTCGGAAAGAGATTCTCTACCATTTCAGATTTCTTTTTTAACAAGTGGACACAGAGCAATATTAATCTGGACAGTGAAAGGATTAATAAACTCTTCAATGGATTGATAACACCCTGGTTGGTACAATGTCGCCACAGTAAAGATGCCCAGGTGTTGTGCATGCGTCTTATTCAGCAATGCCTTCCTAAACCTCTGAACTACACCCCATCTCCTTGTTATAGCAGCTGGGTTGGTAGTTTACTTAGCTCACACACCAAGTGTCCATGGTTCAGTGCCCGTTACGGAAGGAAACGCTGGGTGTTTCCTTACTCTTGCTGTCCCTGTTCACCTAGCAGAAAGTAGGTATCTGGGCATTAGTCAACTGTTGTGGGTAGGATCCTAGGGGTGGTAGTATACCTTAGATTGGGCTGGGCCTTGAAGTGAACCGAGGTAGGATAACAGCTCTTGGCTTGTAAAATTGATTAGTGTATAAAAAAAACTGGCGAGTGTAAACACCTTGCTAGCACGAGCAGCAAACAACTTGATTGTTGGATAGCCCATGACTTCATGTTCTCGACAGACTGGTACATTCTCATCGACCGCACAGTCCAGGACACCAACCTTCACCGTGTGTTCCCAATCTGAAATCAATTAACAAACATTAGTGTACAAAAACTCGAGGCAAGTCATAATAAATGAGTGTCGTTGAATTGACAGCACTGAGCTTGCTACATGCCAAGAACACTGTTCAACTTCCCATCTATTTTTCTGCTTATTCACAAGTGCAAAAATATCAATCTCAACTAAGCATGTTAAACTACTCTAAATGGTGCATTTTTTTTTTTTTTTGTATATGTGATTGTAAAAGTGTATCCAAAATTGAACAGTGAGTGAAAAAGTCTTACATGTATGTGTTATTCAATTCTGGATACCTTACCTTTACCTTTGATGAGTTTCAAGATGACTTTTTCAATCGGTTACAAAACCTTATTCTATTTAGAGGACCTTCAAAATAGAGAAGTCTATATGCGGACAAAAATATAAAGAACTAGAAAACATGTAAGTATGTACAGTGGACCCCGGGATTACGTAATTAAGCCATTTCAGAAAGAGTGACTTATCCTGAATCTGACTTATTCCGAAATAATTTTCCCCATAAGAAACAATGGAAATCCAATTAATCCGTTTCAGACACACAAAAGTATTAAAAAAATGTTTTCTACATGAATACATTTACCTACACAGAAAACAATGATACATGAAGAATAAAACAATAACAGCATCACACTTGCCTTTATTGAAGACATGGTGATGTATGGAAGATGGGAGGAGGGGAGAGGATGGAAGAGTTTACAACTGTTTGGAAGGGGAATCCCCTTCCATAGAGACTTCAGGTACCAGGTCCTTATCCTGGGTTACTTCCCTTCTTTGTTTTTTAATGCCACTAGGACCAGCTTGAGAGTCGCTGGACCCATCGCTCAAAAAAGTGTTCCAGAGAGGTCCGTTTCCGGCGTACGTTAGGAATTGTGTTGGGAGACAGGACAAGATAGTCCTTCAATATGACACAAATATCAGCTCTACGGCTTATTTATCTAGCACAATTCATCTAGTATGACATAATAAAACAATACAGTGGACCCCCGGTTAACGATATTTTTTCACTCCAGAAGTATGTTCAGGTGCCAGTACTGACCGAATTTGTTCCCATAAGGAATATTGTGAAGTAGATTAGTCCATTTCAGACCCCCAAACATACACGTACAAATGCACTTATATAATTACACTTACATAATTATTCGCATTCGGACGTAATCGTTATGCGGGGGTCCACTGTATTAATAACATAGAAACAGGATACTCCAGAATGAATAAAATATGGCATTAAGAACGTCACAAGTGGTGGCGTGTTGTTTGTTTTTGGGTGTACGTATAAGGGCCACTGAAAGATGAGCCTTATATAGTGGTGGTGATGGTGGCAGCAAGAGGCAGCAGAGGCAGCAGTCTTGTCAGTTGCCCTATATACCTCCAACAACAATGGAGGAGTCGCTTTCATGCTGTCCTTTTTCTATTGATTAATCGCTTAACTTACTTGCTACACTGTTAATGCTACACTTTATCGCTGGCTGGCGCTAGAGCCTTTATCAACTCATGCTGCTTTAGTATCGTACATGTTGCAGAATCACTGAAAAAGGCACAGTCTCCTCCTCCTCCCCCCTCCCCTCCTCCCCTCCCCGCCCCGCCCCCCCCCCTCTCTCTCTCTCTCTCTCTCTCTCTCTCTCTCTCTCTCTCTGCCCTTTACCAAAGGGCTGGCTGGTACTAGAAGCTTTCTTTGGGCCCATGGTGGTTTATTTAGCAGTTACAAGCACTAAAAAGAATGAAATAATACAAAATGTATTGTATGGACTCGTGAGATCCTCCTCACTGGCTGGTAAACAATGGCACACTGGCTGCACATGGAGTGTCTGGGCCGCTCAGGCCATGCGGACACGTTCCAGACAAATGACTTATTCTGAGTTCAGTAACGTTCACCAAGCCAATATTTTGACAAAAAAAAAAAGTTACTTATTCCGAATATTACTTATTCCGATGACTTAATCCGGGGGTCCACTGTACAGCATTTCTGGCAAAGTTATAGGTATACACAGCACTCAATCACTCTCACTCTCTGTAATTTATATTCATTTTTTTACATTTCAATACTGGTAGTTAGTTACAGTAATATTATTTATTCAGTGACAATAGTTAGTTATTTACTTATTTATTTAGCATATCATATTCATATTCATATTTATGCCCGAAATGCCTAGCCATGCTAAGCGTTCTAGTGGTACACTCTGTAATCTCAATTTTACTACATGTTAAACCAAACAATAACCAAATTTCTGTAAACTCAACATTGTAATCCTTATAGAGAATAAACTTTGAATTTGAATTTGAATTTGACTTACAATGGGTTCGTCGTAACGTAACCCATCATAAATCAAGAAGCACCTCTACTTATGACTGTAATGAATTACACAAGATGTACCAATGCACGATGACTAAAATTATATGCTGGGTCTTCATTTTAGTAGTATTACGATTAGTTTACCTAAAATGCACTTCATAGTAAGTGGCTTTTGTCGGAGCTTTCGTTTTTATCAATGATATTCCTATTATTATCATATCAAAATAATAACATAATCGACAGGAATGCAAAATGACAACTATAACTTCTTTGGAAGGCTTATAAAAAATAAATGGCCTATGTGGGAAGTGTGTCCTATGACCAGGAAACCAATTCACAGTTATTAGAGTAAAACCTTGATTAATGGACCATAATTTAACCCTTTGACTGTTTTGGTCGTATATATACGTCTTACGAGCCACCTTATTTGACGTACATATACTCATAAATTCTAGCGGCTTCAAATCAACCAGGAGAAAGCTGGTAGGCCCACATGTGAGAAAATGGGTCTGTGTGGTCAGTGTGCACCATATAAAAAAAATCTTGGAGCACGCAGTGTATAATGAGAAAAAAAAAACTACGACCGTTTTTTTTTAATTAAAATGCTGACTTTGTGGTCTATTAATTTTCATGGTCTCATTTGACAGAAAACATATTATAGAAATAGAGGTGATTTTGATTGGTTTTTACTATAAAAAGAACCTGAAAATGGAGCTCAAAAGTAGGGGAAATGTGTGATTTTTGCCGATGTTCAAAAGTAAACAAATGATGTCATTGTTCAATAAATGTCCAACTAGCCATTCTAATATGCAGTCATGAATGGGTTGACATTATCTGTGCAATTATTACAGTATTGCAGTAGTCTGCATAACAGTAAATCTTCTATTTTTTGTTTGAATAAAAATTCAAAATAGAAAGCAAGAGTAATATCAGAGGCACCTGGAGACATGACTGATGAAAAAAGAAAATGTTATTTTAGAGCCAGGAATGTCTGCATTGTTCATTCTGGACCTTATTTTGAAATTGTCATATTTTTTAATTTTTGTGAAATTAGCCAAATTGCAAATTTCTGACCACGTTGTTGGGTAGTTGAAATCGGAATAATGGGCAGTTTCTTGTACTCAATCGATAGAAAAAAAACGGAGTTCTAAAGAAATAGCTATGAGTTTGGTCGACTGGAACAATGGAATTAGCCGAAAATGGGGCTCAAAGTGGGCAAAAATCGCCGATTTGTAAATATCACCGAGGTTGCTAACTTCGAGAGAGCGTAATTCCGTCAGTTTTCCATCAAATTTCATTCTTTTGGTGTCATTACAATCGGGAAAAGATTCTCTATCATTTCATAAGAAAAATATTTTTTTTTTTTAAATTTTGCGACACCAGGAGACACCTCAGGATTGGGGGCTGCGACAGTCAAGAGGTTAATGTCACTAATTTAGTAGTCCCCAGTTTAATGGACCTCACTTAATGGATACCAATTTAACAGACTCCATTTTAACACACCAATGTGGCACACCCCAATGTGGCGCACCCCAATGTGGCGCACCCCAATGTGGCGCACCCCAATGTGGGGCACCCCAATGTGGGGCACCCCAATGTGGCACATCCCAATGTAACAGACCCCAATGCAACGGACCCCTTTGATATACCTTTGAAGAGTTTCGAGAGTTTAACTACTCTCAGAGCCCAGCCATGGGCCAGGCTTGTCTGGTGCTTGCCTGATCAACCTGGCTGTTGCTGCTGGAGGCCTGCTACCCCACATATCTATCACAGCCTGGTTGATCTGGCACCTGGTGAAGATACTTGTCCAGTTTCCTCTTAACCCTTTGAGGGTTTTGGTCGTACTAGTACGTCTTACGCGTAGGGGTTTTTGACGTACTAGTACGCATAAATTCTAGCGGCCTCAAATCTCACGCGAAAAGGCTGGTAGGCCTAGGTGTGAGAGAATGGGTCTGCGTGGTCGGTGTGCGCGGTAGAAAAAAAATCTGGGACCCAGTGGTGCATTGTGGGAATGCCCTCTTAGTAAACAATGTCCACCATGCCTCGCGGTAAGAAGCTCCTCACTCCTCGGCGAATTGGGACACTTTTGTTCCCCAGTGACAGTTCTAATAGTGATGGAAGTGCCAGTGAAGATGAGTTTCGTGGTTTTAGTGAGGTTTTGACCGAAACTAATGACCATAATATCGGTAATAGTGAAGAAAACCCAGACGACCCTCAGCCTTCCACCTCTGGTGCTGGGCCCTCGTGTTCACGTTCAGTTGTTCCAGAACCCAAGAGGAAACTTCTATTTTCCCAAATCCCAGACTCAGATGAGAGCATGGGTGATGATAGTGATAGTGAATATGAACTACAAGCTCTTCAAACTAGTTCCAGTAGTGATAGTGAAGTGCAATATTCCCCAGTGAAGCGTCAGTATATACGACGATATATGCGCTCTGGTAGTGTGCCATATGTTATACCAAGGGGAAGGAGTGTATCTCGGAGTACATCCCGTGGCTGTACAACAGGAACAGACAGTGAAAATGACGAAGATACTGTTGCAATTGGGATGGAAAATGTGCGTGGTGGTAGTGGTGACAGCGGTGAGGCACCAGCAGTGGGCCATGCTGCCACCCACGCTGCCACCCACGCCGCTGCCTCAGCTGATCTAGAACAAAGGCCACCATCCCCCACTCACCCACCACACCAGCCTCCACAACCACAACCTCCACAACCACAACCACCTGTCATTGTCCAGTACCCACCAGCAGACCGCACCTGGGATTGGCAGGAAGCTGTCAATTTTGTTCCAAATCCCCACCAGTTTGATGACAGCCAAAGTGGAATACGGCCATCTTGTGCACTTGGGAACAATGCCACTGAACTGGAATGTTTCGAGTTATTCTTTGACAAACCACTGATGAAAAGTATTGTCATGGAAAGCAACACATACTACGAGTACACCATGGCAAACACATTACTTTCACCAAAATCACGTCTACACCAGTGGAAGGAGGCAACTGTGGCTGAGATGTATCTTTTCTTTGCCACAATAATGCTTATGCCACATGTGTATAAGCACAAAGTGAAATCATACTGGTCAACAGACCCCCTGATTGCAACACCAGGTTTCAGTGATATAATGCCAGTGAATCGATTTGTGCTAATGTTACGTATGCTTCACTTCTCAGATAAAACCAGGCCTGACAGAACTGACAGGTTATATAAGATTAGGAATGTGTTTGTGTATCTGAAACAGAAATTCAGTACGCATTTTTATCCCTTCAGGAAGCTTGTAACTGACGAGTCTTTGATTCTGTTCAAAGGAAGACTCTCTTTCAAGCAGTACATACCAAGCAAGAGGAAACGCTTTGGTATAAAGTTGTTTGTGCTTTCTGATTGTTACAGTGGTCTGGTATTGGATATTATTGTGTACACTGGAAGTTATACATTGCAAAATACCAGGAAGTTATTGGGCATCTCAGGTGATGTGGTTCGAACAATGATAGAACCATACCTTGGTAAGGGGCATATATTATATACAGATAACTGGTACACAAGCCCCTCACTCAGTGATTTTTTGCGAGTGAACATGACAGATGTGTGTGGCACAGTGCGTGCAAATCGAAAACATATGCCCAGGTTTGACGCTGGCACTCGTAGAGGTGAGGTGCAGGCGTTTGCTGCCAATGACATCATGGCATTTCGGTGGCATGACAAACGAGATGTCACACTGTTGTCATCAATTCACCCTAATGAAATGGCAGACAGTGGCAGGCAGCATAGAGAGAGAAATGAACCCATTCTAAAACCTGCAGCCGTGATTGATTACACCTTCAACATGCGTTCAGTGGACAAATGTGACATGCAGATTGGGTTTGCTGATTGTGTTCGCAAGAGTTATAAGTGGTACATCAAACTGTTTTTCCATCTTCTGGACATTTCCATGCTCAATGCTTATAATATGTATAAGATGAGCACCAGAAACAAACCACAGTACGGCGAATTCTGTTTGTCTGTCATCAGACAAATAGTATTCAAGTACCAAGGAACAGCACCTGCAATTGACCGCCCACCAAATTATCAACAACTACCTGCTCGTCTGAAGCATGGTGATCACTTCCTGGTAAAACTGCCTGCTACTGCTTTGAAGAAAAAGGCTCAGAAGAGGTGTTACGTCTGTGCACATACAAAAAAACGCACACAACAACGCAGAGACACTCGTTTTAGGTGTGAGGAGTGCAAAACTCCACTGTGCATGACACCATGTTTCAAAGAGTTCCACAGGCTGCAGAACTTCTAGAAACATTCCCTGTGACTGTATATGTGTATATAAAATATAGAAAAATAGTAATAAACAACATTTCATATCGTTTGTTTGTGTAAATATTTTCTGTAAACAAAATAATGACAACAGTGTTTACGCCCTTATTGTGTAGTATTGAAAAAGAAATAACTTACAAAATACTGATCATGTTGGCCTCAGAGGCCATAAAAGTTACTCAGAAAAAGAAAAATTAAAAAATAATTGAAAATAGTACATAAAAAAGTAAATAGAAAAATACCGGGTGACGGCAGTCGGCGATGTTACCATATGTTGTTCAATTTTGGCAAATTTCACGCCTCCATATCTCGGTAAGTATTGACGTTAAAATTTTTTTGTTTAGCCTATAATGTTTAGAAAAAAAAAAACTATTTTTTCATAAGAAAAAAATTTTTTTTTTTTTTTTGAAATTTGGCCGACCCTGAGAACAAGTTTCGGAGAGGGCCTGTCGACCCTCAAAGGGTTAAAGGCTTGTTCCAGCCATGTTTCTAATATGTTCTGGCGAGATGTTGAATAGTCTGGGACCCCAAATGTTGTGTTCCCTTCCTGTCCCCACTGCACCCCTGTTCCTCACTGGGTTTATTTTACACTTCCTCCCATATCTCTCACTCTGGTATGTTTTTATGGCAGTGAGCAGATTTGGGACAAGGCCCTCTAGTACTTTCCAGGTGTATATTATCATGTATCTCTCTCTCCTCCACTCCAATGAGTACATGTTCAAGTCATTCCCAGTAATTTAGGTGCTTTACTGGCTCAATGCGAGCCGTAAACAATCTTTGTTTGTTCCAGCTCTGATATTTCTCCTGCTTTGAATGGGGCCATCAGCACTGAGCAATATTCTAAATGAGGGAGCACTACTGATTTGAAGAGTGTCACCATCGGCATTATTTCCCTCGTTTTGAAAGTTCTCAATACCCACCACGTCATCTTCCTGGCTGTCGTGATCTTTGTCTTACGTTCCTTAACACGATGGACCCCAACATGACTGACCCCAAAGTAACTGACAACAATGTAACTGACCCCAATGTAACAAACCCCAATGCAATGGACCCCAATTTAAGAGACAATTTTACTGAACACTGTTGTAATGGACACAAATTTTACAGATGTCAATTTAACAGCCCTCAATTTAATGGTCCAATTTAGTGGTTCCCAATTTAACTGCTGCCCAATACAAGTACCCAAATTTAACTGCTCCCCCCCAATTTAACTGTCCATAATCTAACTATCCCTAATTTAACTATCCCTAATATAACTTGCCCTAATTTAATTTCCCCTAATTTAACTTCCCCCACTTTAACTGTCTCCATTTTATTGGCCCCCAATTTAACTGTCCCCAATTTAATTGCAACCAATTTTAAAGACCCCAATTCAATAATTTTCAGATTTAATGGGCAACACCTGTAGCTGGGCAGCATTGAGAAGCAATAGACAAAGTCCGCTAATTCTCAAGATTAATAATTGCTGCAGTCAGACAAGTAAATCTGCTTAATCCAAAAATTTTTCATTGCTGTTATGATCGCAAAAAGGCGAGTGCCAATAGGAAGTGCATCTGTCTCGCACTCAGCAGACGGAAGATCAAGCCTCCACTGTGTCTTGAGATGAAGGACCCACGTGGGTTTAGCTTTTAAAATGGACTTTTCAATTTTAATTAATTGTCAATTGGTCTTAATGGATAACCTTCTCCCTCCCCCTCCCCATTAGTCTGGTAAATTGTGGGCTCACCATTATTAATTTGTGGGGAAGTGCAAAGCCTGTATGGGTCAAAGATTCATCTTATTAAGAGTAAATCTACTCTAGGGTCAGCACTAAAGGCCTTCCCAGTCGGAGTAAAGGTGCCTTCCGGGAGGAAGAAGAGGAATAGAAGGAAGATGAAGAAGAGGAGGAGGAAGAAGAGGAATAGAAGAAAGATGAGGAGGAGGAAAAAAGAGGAATAGAAGGAAGATGAAGAGGAGGAGGAGGAAGAAGAGGAATAGAAGGAAGATGAAAAGGAGGAGGAGGAAGAAGAGGAATAGAAGGAAGATGAAGAGGAGGAGGAGGAGGAAGAGGAATAGAAGGAAGATGAGGAGGAGGAGGAAGAAGAGGAACAGAAGGAAGATGAAGGAGAGGAGGAGGAAAAAGAGGAATAGAAGGAAAATGAAGAGGATAAAGAGGAAGAGGAGGAAGATGAAGAGCAGGAGGAGGAAGAAGAGGAGTAGAAGGAAGATGAAGAAGAGGAGGAGGAAAAAGAGGAATAGAAGGAAGATGAAGGAGAGGAGGAGGAGGAAAAGAAGGAATAGAAGATGAACAGGAGGAGGAAGAAGAATAGAAGATGAAGAAGAGGAAAAAGAGGAAGAGGAGAAAGATTAGAAGAGGAAAAAGAGGAAGAGGAGAAAGATTAGAAGAGGAAGAGGAAAAAAGGAATAGAAGGAAGATGAAGAGGAGGAAGAAGAGGAATAGAAGGGAAGCTAAAGAAGAGGAGGAAGAGGAATAAAAGGAAGAGGAGGAAGAAGAGGAATAGAAGGAAAATGAAGAGGAAAAAGAGGAATAGAAGGAAAATGAAGAGGAAAAAGAGGAATAGAAGGAAAATGAAGAAAAAGAGGAATAGAAGGAAAATTAAGAGGAAAAAGATGAATAGAAGGAAAATGAAGAAGAGGAGGAAGAAGAGGAAGAAGAGGAAGAAGAGGAAGTGGAAAAAGAGCAAGAAAATTAAGAAAAGGAAGAGGGATGATGATGATAATTAGGATAATGAGGACAATGATAATGAAAGCAATGAAAATTAAAAATAACAATAATAATGCATTACATTAATGGCAGGGGAAGAGATAAACCTGTAAGGGCCACAGCGGGGGCGACAAGACCATCAAAACACGCCAATAAAGGTAATAATTACCCTTAAGGTCTTGAGCAAAGGTCTTAAAGGTGGGAGCAAAGTTAATACAATGGCCACACCAGGAGCTGTAGAACTCCACCACCCAGGCTGTCTCCACTCCATGCACCTCCCTGGAGTAGTTACTGGAGTGGAGGAGGACAAGGGGGTCGCTCGAGGAGTAGAGGGAAGCAGTAGCAGTCAGCAGGCAGCAGGAGGAGACCAGGAGGAGCAGTAACAGCAGCAGGACAGGAGCCTCCATCATCACTACAGCTGACCTCCAGGTAAACAACACTGCATTCGTCACTCAACTAAGTTAACACATACTATAAATATACTTCAATATACATCATTGTTTATTTCTTATATAAATCCTCGAAGCCCAGAAAATAATTTAGTTTATATATTAATGTATATTATTTTCTTAATCTATTAATATGCAACATTTATCCTTCAAGGAAAAAACATCTAAACCTTCATAACTCAAATAATAAATATACCAACATATGTACCATTATTTACCATTAATATGTATCATTGAAGTTCAAAAAATATTTCTATTTACATATTAATGTGTATTATTCTGGAAATTTAATAAAAACAACATTTATCAAACAAGGAAAAAAATGTAGACAACACAACCTTCATAACTCGATTAAATTAACATAACTATAAATATACATCTAGCCACATCATCATTTACCTCTGATATAAATCCTAGAAGCCCAAACAATATTTGGGATTATATGTTAATATATATTTACCTGGAGTTTACCTGGAGAGAGTTTCGGGGGTCAACGCCCCCGCGGCCCGGTCTGTGACCAGGCCTCCTGGTGGATCAGCGCCTGATCAACCAGGCTGTTGCTGCTGGCTGCACGCAAACCAACGTACGAGCCACAGCCCGGCTGATCAGGAACTGACTTTAGGTGCTTGTCCAGTGCCAGCTTGAAGACTGCCAGGGGTCTGTTGGTAATCCCCCTTATGTGTGCTGGGAGGCAGTTGAACAGTCTCGGGCCCCTGACACTTATTGTATGGTCTCTTAACGTGCTAGTGACACCCCTGCTTTTCATTGGGGGGATGGTGCATCGTCTGCCAAGTCTTTTGCTTTCGTATTGAGTGATTTTCGTGTGCAAGTTCGGTACTAGTCCCTCTAGGATTTTCCAGGTGTATATAATCATGTATCTCTCCCTCCTGCGTTCCAGGGAATACAGGTTTAGAAACCTCAAGCGCTCCCAGTAATTGAGGTGTTTTATCTCCGTTATGCGCGCCGTGAAAGTTCTCTGTACATTTTCTAGGTCGGCAATTTCACCTGCCTTGAAAGGTGCTGTTAGAGTGCAGCAATATTCCAGCCTAGATAGAACAAGTGACCTGAAGAGTGTCATCATGGGCTTGGCATCCCTAGTTTTGAAGGTTCTCATTATCCATCCTGTCATTTTTTCTAGCAGATGCGATTGATACAATGTTATGGTCCTTGAAGGTGAGATCCTCCGACATAATCACTCCCAGGTCTTTGACGTTGGTGTTTCGCTCTATTTTGTGGCCAGAATTTGTTTTGTACTCTGATGAAGATTTAATTTCCTCATGTTTACCATATCTGAGTAATTGAAATTTCTCATCGTTGAACTTCATATTGTTTTCTGCAGCCCACTGAAAGATTTGGTTGATGTCCGCCTGGAGCCTTGCAGTGTCTGCAATGGAAGACACTGTCATGCAGATTCGGGTGTCATCTGCAAAGGAAGACACGGTGCTGTGGCTGACATCCTTGTCTATGTCAGATATGAGGATGAGGAACAAGATGGGAGCTAGTACTGTGCCTTGTGGAACAGAGCTTTTCACCGTAGCTGCCTCGGACTTTACTCTGTTGACGACTACTCTCTGTGTTCTGTTAGTGAGGAAATTATAGATCCATCGACCGACTTTTCCTGTTATTCCTTTAGCACGCATTTTGTGCGCTATTACGCCATGGTCACACTTGTCGAAGGCTTTTGCAAAGTCTGTATATATTACATCTGCATTCTTTTTGTCTTCTAGTGCATTTAGGACCTTGTCGTAGTGATCCAATAGTTGAAACAGACAGGAGCGACCTGTTCTAAACCCATGTTGCCCTGGGTTGTGTAACTGATGGGTTTCTAGATGGGTGGTGATCTTGCTTCTTAGGACCCTTTCAAAGATTTTTATGATATGGGATGTTAGTGCTATTGGTCTGTAAATCTGATATAAACGCAACATTTATCCTTCAAGGAAAAAACCTGTGGCAAACACTACCTTTCAAAACTCAAGGAAATGAAAAATGTATATTAATATGCATTATTCTTTACTTTCATGTAAATCGTCGATGCAAAAATATAATTAAGTTTTTTATTTATTTATTTATTTATTTAGAAATTTTAGCATACAAACAGAGGTACTTGTTCTATCTAGGCTGGAATATTGCTGCACTCTAACAGCACCTTTCAAGGCAGGTGAAATTGCCGACCTAGAAAATGTACAGAGAACTTTCACGGCGCGCATAACGGAGATAAAACACCTCAATTACTGGGAGCGCTTGAGGTTTCTAAACCTGTATTCCCTGGAACGCAGGAGGGAGAGATACATGATTATATACACCTGGAAAATCCTAGAGGGACTAGTACCAAACTTGCACACGAAAATCACTCACTACGAAAGCAAAAGACTTGGCAGACGATGCACCATCCCCCCAATGAAAAGCAGGGGTGTCACTAGCACGTTAAGAGACCATACAATAAGTGTCAGGGGCCCGAGACTGTTCAACTGCCTCCCAGCACACATAAGGGGGATTACCAACAGACCCCTGGCAGTCTTCAAGCTGGCACTGGACAAGCACCTAAAGACAGTTCCTGATCAGCCGGGCTGTGGCTCGTACGTTGGTTTGCGTGCAGCCAGCAGCAACAGCCTGGTTGATCAGGCGCTGATCCACCAGGAGGCCTGGTCACAGACCGGGCCGCGGGGGCGTTGACCCCCGAAACTCTCTCCAGGTAAACTCCAGGTAAAACAAAAAATACAGGTAAGAGCAGCATGCCAAAGCCACTTATATGCATAGCATTACGGGCTGGCTTAAAATTAACTTAAGATTAACTAAGCAATGATGAAATCAGTGATAAAACATTATTGTAAACAGATAACTATAAAATACAAATGAGTATTACAAAGACAGGTCATATGGTTGCTTGCATTGTTGTACATTCAGTAGAATGGAGTATTCTGTTAGGTAGTGTATTTAAAAAAAAAAATAACAAAGTTAGGTTTAACATTTGTGTGATATAATTGTGAGTAACATTTAGGATATACAATTTATATGGTTCAGTTATTCAGTATTTATTTGGTTTTGAGTGAGTAAGTGAACTTTGAGAAGAGACTTGAATTTATAAACAGGTAGTGTTTCTTTTATATTTACAGGTAATGAATTCCAGATTTTAGGGCCTTTTATGTGCATTGAGTTTTTGCATAGTGTGAGATGGACACGAGGAACATCAAAGAGTGATCTGTGCCTTGTGTTATGGTCATGTGTTCTGTTGAGGTTGGCAAGGAGATGTTTGAGGGGAGGGTTAATATCAGAGTTAAGTGTTCTATGTATGTAATAAGTGCAGTAATAAGTATGGATGTTTTGTATGGTGAGTAGGTTGAGTGTTTTGAATATTGGTGGACTGTGCTGCCTGTAGTGAGAATTTGTTATCATTCTAACTTTTGTTGAGTAATTAGTGGTCTGAGATGGTTAGTTGTTGTTGAGCCCCATGCACAAATTCCATAGGTGAGATAGGGGTAAATAAGAGAGTGATATAGGGCCAGGAGGGCTGACTGTGGAACATAGTACCGTATCTTCGATAGTATGCCTACAGTCTTGGAAATTTTCTTAGAAATTTGTTGTATATGTGTATGAAATTTGAGTCTATTATCGAGGTGGATTCTTAAGAATTTTCCCTCTGTTAGCTTTGTGATAGGTGATCCGTTTATCGTTAAGTTAAGAGGTACCTTTGTAACTTGTCATGATTGTGACTAGACCTACCTGGAGTTCATTACCTTTGTAAATTGTGAGTTCATTACCTTTGTAAATTGTGAATTCATTACCTCTGTAACTTGCTCAGCTATCAAAACTTTGAGGCCCAGTCCCTGGACCCATTATGTACCTCTGTAATCTTTTGACTACCGCCCACAGGATGGGTATGGGGTGCATAATAAACATATTAAACTAAACTAACTTCTCCAATGAGCATGTTGTTGGAGTTATTATATGAGTCAAGAGCCTTCAATGATGACATAGAATCAGTAATGATGATAGAGTCAAGTTCAGTGTTATAGGTTAGCTTTAGTGCCATTAGGATTGTAAACAATTTTATTTATTTATTTATTTATTTATTTATTTAATGTCTTTGCAAACAGTACATTGAGATTGTGTATTTACAATAGTGGGTTGCAATGCAACGAGAGGCTCTATTATGCCTAGGCATTATGGGCCAACTTAACATTATTGGCTTACAGTCTACTTAATACTAACCTGGAGTTTACCTGGAGAGAGTTCCGGGGGTCAACGCCCCCGCGGCCCGGTCTGAGACCAGGCCTCCTGGTGGATCAGAGCCTGATCAGCCAGGCTGTTGCTGCTGGCTGCACGCAAACCAACATACGAGCCACAGCCCGGCTGATCCGGAACTGACTTTAGGTGCTTGTCCAGTGCCAGCTTGAAGACTGCCAGGGGTCTGTTGGTAATCCCCCTTATGTGTGCTGGGAGGCAGTTGAACAGTCTCGGGCCCCTGACACTTATTGTATGGTCTCTTAACGTGCTAGTGACACCCCTGCTTTTCATTGGGGGGATGGTGCATCGTCTGCCAAGTCTTTTGCTTTCGTAGTGGGTGATTTTCGTGTGCAAGTTCGGTACTAGTCCCTCTAGGATTTTCCAGGTGTATATAATCATGTATCTCTCCCTCCTGCGTTCCAGGGAATACAGGTTTAGGAACCTCAAGCGCTCCCAATAATTGAGGTGTTTTATCTCCGTTATGCGCGCCGTGAAAGTTCTCTGTACATTTTCTAGGTCGGCAATTTCACCTGCCTTGAAAGGTGCTGTTAGTGTGCAGCAATATTCCAGCCTAGATAGAACAAGTGACCTGAAGAGTGTCATCATGGGCTTGGCCTCCCTAGTTTTGAAGGTTCTCATTATCCATCCTGTCATTTTTCTAGCAGATGCGATTGATACAGTGTTATGGTCCTTGAAGGTGAGATCCTCCGACATGATCACTCCCAGGTCTTTGACGTTGGTGTTTTGCTCTATTTTGTGGCCAGAATTTGTTTTGTACTCTGATGAAGATTTAATTTCCTCATGTTTACCATATCTGAGTAATTGAAATTTCTCATCGTTGAACTTCATATTGTTTTCTGCAGCCCACTGAAAGATTTGGTTGATGTCTGCCCTGGAGCTTTGCAGTGTCTGCAATGGAAGACACTGTCATGCAGATTCGGGTGTCATCTGCAAAGGAAGACACGGTGCTGTGGCTGACATCCTTGTCTATGTCGGATATAAGGATGAGGAACAAGATGGGAGCGAGTACTGTGCCTTGTGGAACAGAGCTTTTCACCGTAGCTGCCTCGGACTTTACTCTGTTGACGACTACTCTCTGTGTTCTGTTAGTGAGGAAATTATAGATCCATCGACCGACTTTTCCTGTTATTCCTTTAGCACGCATTTTGTGCGCTATTACGCCATGGTCACACTTGTCGAAGGCTTTTGCAAAGTCTGTATATATTACATCTGCATTCTTTTTGTCTTCTAGTGCATTTAGGACCTTGTCGTAGTGGTCCAATAGTTGAGACAGACAGGAGCGACCTGTTCTAAACCCATGTTGCCCTGGGTTGTGTAACTGATGGGTTTCTAGATGCGTGGTGATCTTGCTTCTTAGGACCCTTTCAAAGATTTTTATGATATGGGATGTTAGTGCTATTGGTCTGTAGTTCTTTGCTGTTGCTTTACTGCCCCCTTTGTGGAGTGGGGCTATGTCTGTTGTTTTTAGTAACTGTGGGACGACCCCCGTGTCCATGCTCCCTCTCCATAGTTGTACAGTAGGATAGTAATTATTTCATAGTTGTACAGTAGAATATTAATTATAAATGAATCAAAATTTGTATAATACAAAGATACACGTATTTATATTTTAAAATGCTTTTGTGAAAAACAATGATTCAATTATATTCCTGTCAACAATGGATAAAAGGTTCAATGTGATTGTTTCAGTTATGATGTGGGAGTACATAAGTGAGTATGTGTGTACTGAGTATTTAGCATTTAGTCTAGGGTGATTAAGTGGCTTTTGAGAAGAGTCTTAAATTGATTTTCAGACTGGGTTACTTTAATATCTTCTGGTAATGAATTCCATATTTTGGGGCCCTTTATGTGCACAGAGTTTTTACACAGTGTGATATGGACACGAGGTATATCAAAAAGAGATCTGTGTCTTGTGTTGTGGTCATATGTCCTGTTTAAGTTGGTGAGGAAAAGTTTGAGTGGAGCGTTTATATTTGCGTGTATTGTTCTGTGTATGTAGTAGGCACATGAATAAGTATGTATGTTCTTAATGGTGAGCAGATTCAGACTTTTGAACATTGGTGGAGTATGCTGGCGGGAGTGGGAATTTGTTATCATTCTTACTGCTGCCTTTTGCTGGGTATTAGGGGTTTTAGGTGATTTGATGTTGTTGATCCCCATGCACAAATTCCATATGTAAGATAAGGGTATATGAGTGAATGGTACAGTGCCAGGAGAGCTGATTGTGGAACGTAGTACCTTATCTTTGATAGTATGCCTACAGTCTTAGAGATTTTCTTGGTGATTTGTTGTATGTGTGTCCGGAACTTAAGGCTACTGTCAAGGTGGATACCTAGGAATTATCCCTCTGTGAGTCTTGTGACTGATGATCCATTTAGCGTTATGTTAACTGGATCATTTGCAGCTTTGTTTCCAAACTGAATGAAATAGGTTTTATCAGTGTTCAGGGTAAGTTTATTAGTCATCATCCAGGCAGATATTTTCTGTAATTCAGCATTGACTATGTTTGCTAGTATGACTGCGTTTGGGTGGGAAAACACATATGTAATGTCATCTGCAAATAATATGGGTTTGAGTAGCTGTGATGCATTTGGTAGATCATTGATGTAGATGAGAGAGGAGTGGTCCAAGGACACTTCCTTGTGGGACTCCTACTGTGATTGGTTGGGAGGAAGAGTTTGCACCATTTGCATACACATATTGAATTCTGCTACTAAGGTATGACTTTAGGTAGTTGAGGGAGTGGCCTCTGATACCATAGTGCATTAATTTGGAGTACAGTAGTTTATGGTCGACTGTATCGAAAACTTTACGTAAATTAATGAAAATACCCAGCGGGACTTCTTTCTTTTCAAGTGTGGTATATATTAGTTCTAGCATGTGTATGATAGCGTCATTTGTGCTTTTATTATTCCTGAATCCAAACTGACAAGAGTTTAGTATGTCGTGTGAGACGAGGTAGGAAAAGATCCGTCTATGAATAAATTTTTCATAATTTTTCATAACTCACTGAAAGTAAGAATTTCTCTCTCTCTCTCTCTCTCTCTCTCTCTCTCTCTCTCTCTCTCTCCCTCTCTCTCTCTCTCTCTCTCTCTCTCTATCTCTCTCTCTCTCTCTCTCTCTCTCTCTCTCTCTCTCTCTCTCTCTCTCTCTCTCTCTCTCTCTCTCTCTCTTTCTTTATTGACAAGCTATTTACAAGTTAAGGATTCCTAAATTTATTGACAAGCTAAGAGCTGTTACCTACATCAGCTCATTTGAAAGCATTTTTATTGGTATGAAACAAACAAGTAGGGAACAGGATGAAGTTGTAGCCATCTGTGGGCCAGCATTTTCATCTGAACAACTGACTTTATCTCGTTGACATCATAATACTGGAGTTTACCTGGAGAGAGTTCCGGGGGTCAACGCCCCCGCGGCCCGGTCTGTGACCAGGCCTCCTGGTGGATCAGAGCCTGATCAACCAGGCTGTTGCTGCTGGCTGCACGCAAACCAACGTACGAGCCACAGCCCGGCTGATCAGGAACTGACTTTAGGTGCTTGTCCAGTGCCAGCTTGAAGACTGCCAGGGGTCTGTTGGTAATCCCCGTTATGTGTGCTGGGAGGGAGTTGAATAGTCTCGGGCCCCTGACACTTATTGTATTGTCTCTTAACGTGCTAGTGACACCCCTGCTTTTCATTGGGGGGATGGTGCATCGTCTGCCAAGTCTTTTGCTTTCGTAGTGAGTGATTTTCGTGTGCAAGTTCGGTACTAGTCCCTCTAGGATTTTCCAGGTGTATATAATCACGTATCTCTCCCTCCTGCGTTCCAGGGTATACAGGTTTAGGAACCTCAAGCGCTCCCAGTAATTGAGGTGTTTTATCTCCGTTATGCGTGCCGTGAAAGTTCTCTGTACATTTTCTAGGTCGGCAATTTCACCTGCCTTGAAAGGTGCTGTTAGTGTGCAGCTGAACCAGCAAGATTGGACCTTGTGTTCACCCTGGGGAGCTCAGATATTGAGGACATCAAGTATGAGAGTCCCATAGGAGCTAGCGACCACGTGGTTCTGTCCTTTGAATACATAGTAGAGCTGCAAGTGGAGAGAATAACAGGAGTTGAATGGGAAAAGCCTGACTATAAAAGAGGGGACTACATAGGGTTGAAGAACTTCCTGCGGGAGGTCCAGTGGGACAGAGAACTGGCAGGAAAGCCAGTAAATGAAATGATGGAATATGTAACAACAAAATGCAAGGAGGCAGTGGAAAGGTTTATTCCCAAGGGCAACAGTAACAACGGGAAGACCAGAACGAGCCCCTGGTTTACCCGACGGTGTAAGGAGGCAAAAACAAAATGCAATAGAGAATGGAAAAAGTACAGAAGGCAGAGAACACACGAAAATAGGGAGATCAGTCGCAGAGCCAGGAATGAGTACGCACAGGTAAGGAGGGAGGCCCAGCGACAGTATGAAAATGACATAGCATCGAGAATCAAGACTGACCCGAAACTGTTGTATAGCCACATCAGGAGGAAGACAACAGTCAAAGACCAGGTGATCAGATTAAGGACAGAAGGTGGAGAACTCACAAGAAATGATCAGGAGGTATGTGAGGAGCTGAACAGGAGATTTAAGGAAGTTTTTATAGTAGAGACAGGAAGGGCTGTGGGAAGACAGCACAGAAGGGAACATCAAGAGGGAATATACCAACAAGTGTTGGATGACATACGAACAACTGAGGAGAAGGTGAAGAAGCTTTTAAGTGACCTTGACACCTCAAAGGCGATGGGACCGGATAACATCTCCCCATGGGTCCTTAGAGAAGGAGCAGAGATGCTGTGCGTGCCTCTAACCACAATCTTCAACACATCCCTTGAAACTGGGCAACTACCTGAGAAATGGAAGACAGCTAATGTAGTCCCCATATTTAAGAAAGGAAACAGAAACGAGGCACTAAACTGCAGACCTGTGTCTCTGACATGTATTGTGTGCAAAGTCATGGAGAAGATTATCAGGAGGAGAGTGGTCGAACACCTGGAAAGGAACAAGATTATAAATGAAAACCAGCATGGGTTCATGGAAGGCAAATCTTGTATCACAAACCTCCTGGAGTTTTATGACAAGGTAACAGAAGTAAGACACGAGAGAGAGGGGTGGGTAGATTGCATTTTCCTAGACTGCAGGAAGGCCTTTGACACAGTTCCCCACAAGAGATTAGTGCATAAGCTGGAGGATCAGGCGCACGTAAAAGGGAGGGCACTGCAATGGATAAGGGAATACCTGACAGGGAGGCAGCAACGAGTCATGGTACGTGAAGAGGTATCACAGTGGGCGCCTGTTACGAGCGGGGTCCCACAGGGGTCAGTTCTAGGACCAGTGCTATTTTTGATATATGTGAACGACATGATGGAAGGAATAGACTCTGAAGGGCCAGACTCACCACTAACCAACCGTCAGCGTGCCTCGTTGTGCTCCCGGTTTTCTGGTGTTTTCACGGTCGCTCTTACGTGCTAGAACTTTAATTTGTGTCATCAATCCTATACGATACATCCCTCTAGCGCCTGGAACCAATCTTGGGCGGAAAACATTATATACTGAGTCAAAAAAGGAGAATTAGTGTGCATTACCTAGCAGAGTTTACTGCCAGAGGGGAATCATAGGCCTGTTTCCCGTGTGAAAAAAATAATAATAATTGAACGTTGTGTCAGAGGAAAGAAAGTCTCCCTGAAAGCATTGAGTATACATAGTGTATAGTGTATACTACAGTGGCTCCCTAGTATATTGATGATAAAGGCTAAAGTGTCATTTGAAAACAGGTGAATTTGTAAATGAAGTGATAAGCCTATAGAGGCAGGTGCCAGAAGTCGCCAGAAACTTACCACAGGTCAGCTGTTTTTAATAATCTTCCTGGCCTGCTAGTGTACTCGCATATAATCTAGTGATACCAGTGAATAGCAGAATACAGTGTTGTAGTAGCAACTAACCAGTATTATAATGGTACTTAGTGGAGTGGAGTGACTTTCATTAGTTTCTTTTTCTTGAAATACGAGACGTTACTGTGAATTTCATATAACCTGTAGTTACCAGCGGTCGCAATATACACAACGAGAAGCAATTATTACTACAGAAAAAGCGTCCTTCCTCCAAAATTTGCACCAGTCAACTATAGTGATAATATAGCATTTATTGTGGTGGAGACGGAAAAACAAAAATAGAAAAGCCAGATACAGCGATTGATAAACAAAGAGGTCGACTGTACGTCATTGTAGGAGCTGCCAGATATCACCGGCTCTTCAACACGCAAGTTATACTTTTGTATCAGTCAAATCACATATTACTCGGGTAGATAATTTCCAGTAGATCCTTCATGTGTTAGCTCAAATCACCGACCAGTATGTTTTAAATAAGTGACCCACTGATCAGAGCAGATCGACTGGTCCGAACCCTTGACTGGTCCGAACCCGGGACTGGTTTCAAACAGTTTCGTTGGACAATAAAGCAGACTGTAAACGGATGGGTTTGTAGGCGCCCTTATAAACACAAACATTAAAAATCAGGAACGTGACGGTAAGCTGTCCAATATACAAAAAGAGTTAGAAACAGAAATACAAATAGCTAGAGCTTCATTTAAGGTTATTAATATAATATTCAAGAGGTTGCTAGTAGACTTGCAGTAAATCAACCATTCAAATCATTATGAAGCTGTGTGTAGTCTGTGGTCAGTCAAACAAACGGGCTACCACATGGATAAATTGTCATTTTTGTGGAAATTGGTGTCACGCTCCTTGTGCAGATATCCCAGAACTAGCTACAAGCAGTATTAAAACAGAGAAGTGTTTTTGGGTATGCCCAAATGAGGAAAATCTGTGGACTAAAATCACAAGGGTATTAAAAGAGGATAACATCAAAGCTGCTTTCATAGAAAACCTGGAAGCTTTCTACAACAGATGGGAACATAAAAAGTCCGGGCTGAATGGTACTACCCTTGATACTGGCCATGTAGTCACAAACTGTAAGGCTGGAGGTGATGTCCTGGTAGTCAGTAAATGTGGGGCTGATAGTGCTGTCCTGGGAGACAGTAATGGTGAAGCTGGAGGTGCTGTCCTGGGAGACAGAAATGGTGAAGCTGGAGATACTGTCCTGGGAGACAGTAATGGTGAAGCTGGAGATTTTGTCCAGGTAGTCGGGAATTATACGCAGGAAGGAATACATATAAATGACCTCATAGAGGACAGGAGCCATAGTAGGGAAACAAGTGTAGTCAAAGATAAGATAAAACCAATATTGCAAACCAGAAATACCGCAGGAAATAGCAAACAAGAGGACTCCAATAGCAATAGTGAGGATAAATTACCAAAAACAACTGGTGGGAGCTCCATTGTTGGTGCTAAGGAGGATAGGAATAAGACAGGGAAACATGCACCAACAGGGAATACAGTCACAGAAACCCAAGGCAAACGGAAACCAAGCCTGTGCACATACTATGCACTTGGTATCTGCTGGCATGGGAAATCTGGAAAAACAGATGGGACATGCAACTATGACCACCCTAGAAAATGTCATGCCCATATGACAACAGGAAAATGCAAACTCCCTTCCTGTAAGCTTTTTCACCCTGAAATGTGTACCTCTTCAGTACAGGAAAGACTGTGCTATAACTTAAATTGCCAGGCATACCATCTAAAGGGGACAAAAAGATACAAAACATCCAGGCCATGGGAAAACCTGGGTAGCCACAGCCACTCAAGAGGGAGAGGTTTTTTAGTGCCAGGAAGGAAAAAAAACTGGCAGGAAATGGCAGAAATCGTACACCAAATCCAGTCATTCCTGGAGTGGAACCACAGTCGATGGCCTCCACTCCAAACCAACAGATACAGATACTAATGCCGGAAAAAAAATCCCCCCCCAGTACCAACAATACCACCAGTCCGATAACATTCTTCTTTGCAAATATACAGGGTCTAAAGCCAGCAATAAACAACAAAATACCTTTCATCCGTGGACTGCTTGCAGAGGCAAAGGCAATGTTCGCGGCTTTCACTGAGACCCACATAAAGGATCACTTGGACAACGAAATATGGATCCCAGGTTACAACCTATACAGATGTGACAGAGTGAACAGGCAAAAGGGGGGGGTTGGCCTGTACATTGCAGAGTCACTTGTTTGCACAGAACTGCTTAATGCCTCAAATGACGTAGTGGAAGTTTTAGCAGTAAAGGTCGAGAACCAAAACCTAGTCATTGTGGTAGTCTACAAGCCTCCGGATGCAACATCCCAGCAATTCCAGGAACAGCTGTTAAAAATTGACCACTGTCTGGAAAATCTTCCAGCTCCTGCACCCAACATCTTGCTCCTGGGGGATTTCAACTTAAGGCACCTAAAATGGAGGAATATAGCAAATAATATTGTTGCAGTAATAACACCAGGAGGCAGCTCTGATGAAAACTCACACTCACACGAGCTTTTAAATCTCTGCACAAAATTCAATTTAAACCAGCAAATAATAGAGCCTACTAGACTGGAGAATACACTAGACCTCATCTTCACTAACAATGATGATCTGATAAGAAATGTCACCATATCAAAAACAATATACTCAGATCACAACATAATTGAGGTTCAGACATGTATGCGTGGAGCCCCAGACCGACAAAATGAGACTAGTCACGAGGGAGCATTCACCAAATTCAACTTCAATAACAAAAACATAAAGTGGGACCAAGTAAACCAAGTCCTAACCGATATAAGCTGGGAAGATATACTAAGCAACACAGACCCAAACTTATGCCTAGAACAGATTAACTCGGTGGCACTCGATGTATGCACAAGGCTTATTCCTCTAAGAAAAAGGAGGAGTAGATGTAAAATAGAAAGAGACAGGCGCTCCCTTTACAGGCGACGGAAAAGAATAACAGAGCGGCTAAAAGAGGTCAATATATCAGAAATGCGCAGGGAGACACTGGTCAGAGAAATAGCAAGCATCGAACTTAAGCTAAAAGAATCCTTTAGGAGTCAGGAATCGCGGGAAGAACTAAAAGCCATAAATGAAATCGAAAGAAACCCAAAGTATTTCTTCTCCTATGCCAAATCAAAATCGAGAACAACGTCCAGTATTGGGCCCCTACTTAAACAAGATGGGTCCTACACAGATGACAGCAAGGAAATGAGTGAGCTACTCAAGTCCCAATATGACTCAGTTTTTAGCAAGCCGCTAACCAGACTGAGAGTCGAAGATCAAAATGAATTTTTTATGAGAGAGCCACAAAATTTGATTAACACAAGCCTATCCGATGTTATCCTGACGCCAAATGACTTCGAACAGGCGATAAATGACATGCCCATGCACTCTGCCCCAGGGCCAGACTCATGGAACTCTGTGTTCATCAAGAACTGCAAGAAGCCCCTATCACGAGCCTTTTCCATCCTATGGAGAGGGAGCATGGACACGGGGGTCGTCCCTCAGTTACTAAAAACAACAGACATAGCCCCACTCCACAAAGGGGGCAGTAAAGCAACAGCAAAGAACTACAGACCAATAGCACTAACATCCCATATCATAAAAATCTTTGAAAGGGTCCTAAGAAGCAAGATCACCACCCATCTAGAAACCCATCAGTTACACAACCCAGGGCAACATGGGTTTAGAACAGGTCGCTCCTGTCTGTCTCAACTACTGGATCACTACGACAAGGTCCTAAATGCACTAGAAGACAAAAAGAATGCAGATGTAATATATACAGACTTTGCAAAAGCCTTCGACAAGTGTGACCATGGCGTAATAGCGCACAAAATGCGCGCTAAAGGAATAACAGGAAAAGTTGGTCGATGGATCTATAATTTCCTCACTAACAGAACACAGAGAGTAGTCGTCAACAGAGTAAAGTCCGAGGCAGCTACGGTGAAAAGCTCTGTTCCACAAGGCACAGTACTAGCTCCCATCTTGTTCCTCATCCTCATATCCGACATAGACAAGGATGTCAGCCACAGCACCGTGTCTTCCTTTGCAGATGACACCCGAATCTGCATGACAGTGTCTTCCATTGCAGACACTGCAAGGCTCCAGGCGGACATCAACCAAATCTTTCAGTGGGCTGCAGAAAACAATATGAAGTTCAACGATGAGAAATTTCAATTACTCAGATATGGTAAACATGAGGAAATTAAATCTTCATCAGAGTACAAAACAAATTCTGGCCACAAAATAGAGCGAAACACCAACGTCAAAGACCTGGGAGTGATTATGTCGGAGGATCTCACCTTCAAGGACCATAACATTGTATCAATCGCATCTGCTAGAAAAATGACAGGATGGATAATGAGAACCTTCAAAACTAGGGAGGCCAAGCCCATGATGACACTCTTCAGGTCACTTGTTCTATCTAGGCTGGAATATTGCTGCACTCTAACAGCACCTTTCAAGGCAGGTGAAATTGCCGACCTAGAAAATGTACAGAGAACTTTCACGGCGCGCATAACGGAGATAAAACACCTCAATTACTGGGAGCGCTTGAGGTTTCTAAACCTGTATTCCCTGGAACGCAGGAGGGAGAGATACATGATTATATACACCTGGAAAATCCTAGAGGGACTAGTACCGAACTTGCACACGAAAATCACTCACTACGAAAGCAAAAGACTTGGCAGACGATGCACCATCCCCCCAATGAAAAGCAGGGGTGTCACTAGCACGTTAAGAGACCATACAATAAGTGTCAGGGGACCGAGACTGTTCAACTGCCTCCCAGCACACATAAGGGGGATTACCAACAGACCCCTGGCAGTCTTCAAGCTGGCACTGGACAAGCACCTAAAGGCAGTTCCTGATCAGCCGGGCTGTGGCTCGTACGTTGGTTTGCGTGCAGCCAGCAGCAACAGCCTGGTTGATCAGGCGCTGATCCACCAGGAGGCCTGGTCACAGACCGGGCCGCGGGGGCGTTGACCCCCGTAAACTCCAAACTCTCTGAGGCAGGACCAGGTAAACATGTGGTCCCACTGGCTTCTCGAATTCAATAATGCAAAGTCATGAAGATTGGGGAGGGGCAAAGAAGACCGCAGACAGAGTATAGGCTAGGTGGACAAAGACTACAGACCTCACTTAAGGAGAAAGACCTTGGGGTGACCATAACACCGAGCACATCACCGGAGGCACACATCAACCAAATAACCGCTGCAGCATACGGGCGCCTGGCAAACCTGAGAATAGCATTCCGATACCTTAATAAGGAATCGTTCAAGACACTGTACACTGTGTATGTTAGGCCCATACTGGAGTATGCAGCACCAGTCTGGAACCCACACCTGGTCAAGCACGT
The DNA here is from genome assembly GCF_038502225.1 of Cherax quadricarinatus. NCBI lineage: Eukaryota > Metazoa > Arthropoda > Malacostraca > Decapoda > Parastacidae > Cherax > Cherax quadricarinatus. The sequence continues at coordinate 26,511,665 of NC_091340.1, read as the reverse complement.
CAAGAAGTTAGTGAAAGTACAAAGGTTTGCAACAAGGCTAGTCCCAGAGCTCAAGGGAATGTTGTACGAGGAAAGGTTAAGGGAAATCGGACTGACGACACTGGAGGACAGAAGGGTCAGGGGAGACATGATAACGACATACAAGATACTGCGGGGAATAGACAAGGTGGACAGAGATAGGATGTTCCAGAGAGGGGACACAGGGACAAGGGGTCACAACTGGAAGCTGAAGACTCAGACGAGTCACAGGGACGTTAGGAAGTATTTCTTCAGTCATAGAGTTGTCAGCAAGTGGAATAGCCTAGCAAGTGAAGTAGTGGAGGCAGGAACCATACATAGTTTTAAGAAGAGGTATGACAAAGCTCAGGAAGCAGAGAGAGAGAGGATCCAGTAGTGATCAGTGATGAGGCGGGGCCAGGAGCTGAGTCTCGACCCCTGAAACCACAATTAGGTGAGTACAATTAGGTGAGTACACACACAAGGGTAGACACTCACAGAAGCTTTAGACCCTAGTAGCAAGTCCCGCTTTTTATAACCCAGAATTACTGGTATGTATTAGCAGTACCTCCCCCTCATACCTCCCCCACACACACGAACACACACATATACACAAATATACACACATATACACACATACACACACATACACACACACACCTGCACTAGGACAATATGGTAACTAACTAGGCGAATACACACACACACACACACACACACACACACACACACACACACTCACACACACACACACACACACACACACACACACACACACACACACACACACACAAACACACACACACACACACACACGAACACACACACACACACACACATGCATGCACACACACACATACACAAGCACATATAAACTTGACACAAACATGTACCCCCCTCCCCTAACCCCCTCTCCCCCTTCCCTAACCACCTCACCTTAGCCACCTACCCCTCCCCCAAACCATCTAACCCATCCCCCATACCATCTAACCCCCTCCCCCAACTACGTCCCCCGTCCAATAACCACGCTCCCCCTCCCCTATAACCATCCATCCCCTCTCTCTCTCAAGCATGTACTCCCACCTCCCCTAACCACCTCTCCCCCCTTCCCTAACCACCTCACCCTAGCCACCTACCCCTCCCCCAAACCATCTAACCCCTCCCCCAAACCATCTAACCCCCTCCCCAACTATCTCTCCCCCTCCAATAACCATCCTCCCCCTCCCCTTAACCATCCATCCCCTCTCCCCCCAACCATCTATTCCCGTCCCCCTAACCACCCCTCCCCCTTCCTTCTGTGGAGCAACGGGGGAACCTAGAACTAGGATGAGAACAAGGGGCTTGAAGGACGAGTCTGGGGGGGGAGGACTGGGAAGCAGAGCTCAAAAAAAGGGAGGAAGACTGGGGAAGGAGACTAGAAGAGCTGGCAAGGAAGATGGAAGAGAGGTTAGAAGCAGAATGCAGAAGGTGGAAGCAACATGCCACAACAGCAGAAAACAAGATAATGAGATTAGAAGAGGAGCTGAGACATCTGAAACACCATAAAGACAAAGATATTACAGAAGTAGCATCGGCAATGGCTACATCAGACACAGACAACGGGTCTGAAGGGAGCATGGAAACTAAACTGTATGCAGAGGTCCTGTCAAACCCACATGGGGCCAAAACAAAGACAAGGAGCACACTAGGACAAAATGTGAGGTTGGAAGACATTGAAGGAACTAGGACATATGCAGGGACCTTACCAGACACCTGTGGGGGCCAGGAGCAGGTGAGCAGGAAGGAGAAACCAAGGAGCATCGGGGCCATAGCTAGGGAAGGGACTGAAGGAAGGAAAACTCCACGGGAAGGAACTAAAAGACATCAGATAATGCAATGGGAGTCACAGTGGGAGGTGGAAAGGGGGAGATCAGTGTTTGTCTATGGGCTAGACAAAGCTAAAGGGGAAACTTATGAGGAAAGAAAGCAGGAGGAGAAAAAAGTGATTGAAGGTATCATGAAGGTGATAGGCGAGGGGGAAATGACCCAGGTGGCAAATTTTCAGAGAATCAGGTGGTTCACAAAGAAAAGGAATCGACCTCTCAAAGTAATTTTCAAGGCAGAATCAACCTGAACCATGATCCTGCAGGAGAAAGCACGGCTGAGAGGCAGGCAGGAGTTCATGAGTGTGTACCTCGATCGAGACAGAACACAGGACGAAAGGAAGACGATGAAAGAGAGCATTCAGTAAGGAAAGGAGAAATGGGAGGAAATGAAAAAGGAGAGCAGAATAACCCAGGGACAAGTAGAAGGACAAGCACACCCCCCAGAAACACCTGTAGAAGGACCCCAGCCACGACACCCCCAAGGCAACTGAACAATCCAAACCAACCATCACACACCGATCCCTCTGTTCCCACCCCCCACACCACAGTTACAGTATTAGAAGAGAAGTTGAAGGTTTGGTACACACATGCAGATGGATTAACGGATAAACATGAGAAATGGCAAGAAAGAATCAATGAGAAGTCCCCAGACATCATAGCAGTTACAGAAACAAAACTCACGGGGACAGTAACAGATGCAATCTTCCCACCAGGATACCAGATCATGAGGAAAGATAGAAGGGGCAGAGGGGGAGGTGGGGTTGCTCTGCTTGTAAAAAACAGATGGAAATTCGAGAAAATGGAAGGCATAGATGAGACGGGAGAAAGAGACTACATAGTAGGTACACTTCAGTCTGGGGAACACAAAGTGGTCATTGCAGTGATGTATAATCCACCACAGAACTGCAGGAGGCCAAGAGAGGAATATGAAGAGAGCAACAGAGCAATGGTGGACACACTTGCTGAGGTGGCAAGAAGAGCTCACTCCAGCAGAGCAAAGTTGCTGGTTATTGGGGATTTCAACCACAGGGAGATTGACTGGGAAAACCTGAAGCCACATGGGGGTCCCAAAACATGGAGAGCCAAGATGATGGACGTGGTGCTGGAAAACCTCATGCACCAACATGTTAAGGACACTACCAGAGTGATAGGGGAGGATTAACCAGCAAGATTGGACCTTGTGTTCACCCTGGGCAGTTCAGACATTGAGGACATCACATATGAGAGTCCCATAGGAGCTAGCGACCACGTGGTTCTGTGCTTTGAATATATAGTAGAGCTGCAAGTGGAGAGAGTAACAGGAGTTGAATGGGAAAAGCCTGACTATAAAAGAGGGGACTACATAGGGTTGAGGAACTTCCTGCAGGAGGTCCCGTGGGACAGAGAACTGGCAGGAAAGCCAGTAAATGAAATGATGGAATATGTAACAACAAAATGCAAGGAGGCAATGGAAAGGTTTATTCCCATGGGCAACAGAAACAACAGGAAGACCAGAACGAGCCTCTGGTTTACCCGACGGTGTAAGGAGGCAAAAACAAAGTGCAATAGAGAATGGAAAATGTATAGAAGGCAGAGAACACACGAAAATAGGGAGATCAGCCGCAGAGCCAGGAACGAGTAGGCACAGGTAAGGAGGGAGGCCCAGCGACAGTATGAAAATGACATAACATCGAAAATCAAGACTGACCCAAAACTGTTGTATAGCCACATCAGGAGGAAGACAACAGTCAAAGACCAGGTGATCAGATTAAGGACAGAAGGTGGAGAACTCACAAGAAATGACCAGGAGGTATGTGAGGAGCTAAACAGGAGATTTAAAGAAGTTTTTACAGTAGAGACAGGAAGGGCTGTGGGAAGTCAGCACAGAAGGGAACATCAAGAGGGAATATACCACCAAGTGTTGGATGACATACGAACAATCGAGGAGGAGGTGAAGAAGCTGCTAAGTGACCTTGATACCTCAAAGGCGATGGGACCGGACAACATCTCCCCATGGGTCCTTAGAGAAGGAGCAGAGATGCTGTGCATGCCTCTAACCACAATCTTCAACACATTGTTTGAAACTGGGCAACTACCTGAGAAATGGAAGACAGCAAATGTAGTCCCCATATCTAAGAAAGGAAACAGAAACGAGGCACTAAACTACAGACCTGTGTCTCTGACATGTATTGTGTGCAAAGTCATGGAGAAGATTATCAGGAGGAGAGTGGTCGAACACCTGGAACGGAACAAGATTATAAATGAAAACCAGCATGGGTTCATGGAAGGCAAATCTTGTATCACAAGCCTCCTGGAGTTTTATGACAAGGTAACAGAAGTAAGACACGAGAGAGAAAGGTGGGTTGATTGCGTTTTCCTAGACTGCAGGAAGGCCTTTGACATAGTTCCCCACAAGAGATTAGTGCAGAAGCTGGAGGATCAGGTGCATGTAACAGGGAGGGCACTGCAATGGATCAGGGAATACCTGACAGGGAGGCAGCAATGAGTCATGGTACGTGAAGAGGTATCACAGTGGGCGCCTGAGACAAGCGGGGTCCCACAGGGGTCAGTTCTAGGGCCAGTGCTATTTTTGATATATGCGAACGACATGATGG
>NC_091340.1:26479709-26504709 GCF_038502225.1 Cherax quadricarinatus | reverse complement strand
GGACCCAGCACGCTTCCTTGTGGAACGCTTGCCCCAATAGGATGCCTTGCTGATTCCGTTCCATTGAGGACTACACTTAGAGATCTACCATGAAGGTAATCACTGAGGAGACATAGCGTAGAGCCTGCAATTCCCAGTGCTTGAAGTTTTGCTAAGAGGCCCTGGTGCCACACCCGGTCGAAAGCGCCAGTAATGTCCAGTGCTACCACACAGCTGACTTTGGATTCATCCAGTGACTGGTGCCACTTAGTGGAGAGGTTTAACAACAGATCAGCAGCAGAGTAACCTTTCCTGAAGCCATATTGACGATCACAAAGTAGTGAGTGGTAGTCAAAAAAATCTGTCATTTGTCTTGAGATTATTGTCTCAAGGATCTTACCAGTGATTGACAGGAGTGACACTGGTCTGTAGTTGCTGATTTCTGCTCTGCTCTTCTTTTTGTGAACAGGGACTACATTTGCCTCTTTCCATAGAGAGGGCCATTTACACTGTACTAGGCAGTGCTGAAAGATGCTAGTTAGAGGTGCTGCTAGCTGGTCTGCACATCTTCTCAACAATCTTGGGCTCAACTTGTCTGGGCCCACAGCCTTTTCTTGGTCAAGTGATTTAAGAAGGAAATGCACCTCCTCCTGCCTTATTGTCACCACTGACAGTTTTGACACAGTTCTTGCAGCTAGCCAAGGAGGGTCCCTTGCTGGATCAGGAACTTGCATTTTGGTAGCAAAGTGTTCAGCAAAGAGGTCCGCCTTCTCTTGACTACTAGTAGAGGTGGTCCCATCCTGTCGATTTAGAGGTGGAATAAGTTCATCAGGCAGATAACCTTGTCTGTCCTTGACCAGGGACCACCAGGTTTTGGAGCCTACCCTACCTGATGCTAACTTTCTTTTAGTGTCCACCTTCCATTTAGCAATGGCCCACTTTTGAACATCACCCATATGCCTACAGGCTTGCATGTGCAAGTTCCTGTTATAGGTGGTAGGATGTCTCTTATACCTTCGCCATGCTTTGTACTTAGCAGTAGCAGCCTCTCTACAACGAAAGCCAAACCAAGGCTGATCTGTAGGCTTTGTCACATTCAGGGACGTGCCCCTTAAGGATGTGTCCAGTGAAGGCTTTCACTCTCTCTCTCTCTCTCTCTCTCTCTCTCTCTCTCTCTCTCTCTCTCTCTCTCTCTCTCTCTCTCTCTCTCTCTCTCTCTTTGTCTTTCTCTCTCTCTCACTCTCTCTCTCTCTCTCTCTCTCTCTCTCTCTCTCTCTCTCTCTCTCTCTCTCTCTCTCTCTCTCTCACTCACCCTTTTCCTTTTCACTCTTCCCCTCTCTCTCCTACCTTTCCCCTCTCTTTCTCTTTCTCTCTCTCTCTCTCTCTCTCTCTCTCTCTCTCTCTCTCTCTCTCTCTCTCTCTCTCTCTCTCTCTCTTTCTCTCTTTCTCTCTCTTTCCTTTACTATAAAAAAAAATGGTTGGGACTCGTAGGAATCAGGGCTCAGATGACAATGGTATTGGTAGGGAGGAATGGATGGAGGAGCAGTAGAAAAGGATGGAGCAAGAATGGGAGAGAAAATTAGGAGAGTTTCCTGAAAAAATGGAGAAAGAGCTCTCTGCGAAATGGGAAAAGAGGTTGGAGAAGGAGGCGAAGAAATGGGAGGCACAAGTCGAAACTGCAGTAGACAGGGTAAGGGTCCTAGAATTTGAGGTAAACAGGCTGAAGCAAGTCTCAGGGGTAGTGACCAGAGAAGACACAGAATATGAAGCTGAGAGGATGAACAGGAAGGAAGGAGATATGAATTATGCTAAGGTCATATCAACCTGCAAAGAAGGGTCAGGGAGTAAAAGGAAAGAGCAGCTGGGTGCAGATAGAGAGGGACAATCATGCTCCCAAGAGCCACTGGAAAAATCAAGGGAGAAAATGACCATATACAGACAGGAACCAGAGTCACAGAGGGAGAGGCAATGGGAGGAGGAAAGGGCAAAATCAGTGTTTATCCATGGGCTTCGGGAGAGAGAGGAAAAGACACACACTGAAAGACGGCAGGAAGAAATAAAGGAGATTGGGAAAATCATCACAGAAATAGGGGGAGAAGACATGGACGAGATTGTAAATTTTCAGAGAATAGGGGGGTACGTGAAGGGGAGAAACTGACCGATCAAGCTGATTCTCAGGACAGAAACAGTGAGGAACAGGATCCTCCAAGAGAAACCAAGGTTGAGATACTCGGAAGAGTACAAGAAGGTGTTCCTAGACAGAGACAGAACACAAACAGAGAGACAGCAGCTGAGGGAGAGGACAAAAAAGCGAAAGGAGATAGGAAAGGAAACAAGGATGGAACCAGCAGAGGTCAGTCAGAGCAGAACAGAGAAGCAGGGGCAAACACACACACAACTATCCTCAGAACCCCACAACCTATCACACCATCCCAACACACACTACAATCCATACCCACAGCTTCCACCCAACCCCCAATCATAGAATCCCACAGTATGCTACCAGGTCTCCCACCCCCACAGGCCCCCCAAACCACAGTATTGGAAAGGAAACTGAAGGTATGGTACACAAACGCTGATGGAATAACAAACAAGTGGGAGGAGTGGCACGAAAGAGCCAAAGAGACATCACCGGATATCATAGCGCTCACAGAAACCAAGCTTACAGATATGATAACAGATGCCATCTTTCCAACGAGATACCAGATCCTGAGGAAAGACAGAAGGAACAGGGAGGGTGGAGGAGTGGCACTGCTGATCAAACACCGATGGAATTTTGATGAGCTGGAAAGAGGAGACAGCGGAGAAGAAAGTGATTACAAAGTGGGAACGCTTCACTCTGGAGGTCCCAAGGTGGTAATTGCAGTGATGTATAACCCACCACAAAACAGCAGGAGACCAGGGCATGTGTATGACGACAGCAATAGAGCGATGGTTGACACACTGGCTGCAGTGGCCAGAAGAGCTCATGCATGCAGGGCAAAGCTCCTGATGATGGGCAACTTTAACCACAAGAAGATCGACTGGGAGAACTTGGAGCCACATGGGGGCCAAGATACATGGAGGGCCAAGATGATGGAGGTGGTACTGGAAAACTTCATGTACCAACACGTAAGGGACACTACAAGAGAGAGAGGAGAGGATGAGCCAGCAAGACTGGACTTAGTATTCACCTTGAGCAGTGCAGATATTGAGGATATCACATATGAAAGACCCCTTGGGGCCAGCGATCATGTGGTTTTGAGCTTCGAATACACAGTAGAGCTACAAGTGGAGAGGGAAGCAGGAAGGCCAGGACAAATGAAGCCAAGCTACAGGAAAGGGGACTACACGGGAATGAGGAGCTTCCTGAACGAGGTTCAGTGGGACAGAGAACTGGCAGGGAAGCCAGTTAATGAGATGATGGAATATGTAGCAACAATGTGCAAGGAGGCTGAGGAGAGGTTTGTACCCAAGGGAAACAGGAAAAATGAAAAAGCCAGGATGAGCCCATGGTTCACCCAAAGGTGCAAGGAGGCAAAAACCAAGTGTGCTAGGGAATGGAAGAAATATACAAGGCAAAGGACCCAGGAGAATAAGGAGAGAAGTCGTAGAGCCAGAAACGAATGTGCACAGATAAGAAGGGAGGCCCAACGACAATATGAAAACGACATAGCAGTGAAAGCCAAATCTGACCCGAAGCTGTTATACAGCCACATCAGGAGGAAAACAACAGTCAAGGACCAGGTAATCAGGCTAAGGAAGGAAGGAGGAGAGACAACAAGAAATGACCATGAAGTATGTGAGGAACTCAACAAGAGATTCAAAGAAGTGTTCACAGAGGAGACAGAAGGGGCTACAGAAAGAAGGAGAGGTGTGGCACATCACCAGGTGCTGGATACGGTACACACAACCGAGGAAGAAGTGAAGAGGCTTCTGAGTGAGCTAGATACCTCAAAGGCAATGGGGCCAGATAACATCTCTCCATGGGTCCTGAGAGAGGGAGCAGAGGTGCTATGTGTACCCCTAACAACAATATTCAATACATCTATCGAAACAGGGAGATTGCCTGAGGCATGGAAGACAGCAAATGTAGTCCCAATCTTTAAAAAATGAGACAGACATGAAGCACTAAACTACAGACCAGTGTCACTGACATGTATAGTATGCAAAGTCATGGAGAAGATTGTCAGGAGAAGAGTGGTTGAACACCTAGAAAGGAGTGATCTCATCAACAGCACCCAACATGGTTTCAGGGACGGGAAATCCTGTGTCACAAACCTACTGGAGTTCTATGACAAGGTGACAGCAGTAAGACAAGAGAGAGAGGGGTGGGTGGATTGCATTTTCTTGGACTGCAAGAAGGCGTTTGACACAGTACCACACAAGAGATTAGTGCAAAAACTGGAGGACCAAGTAGGGATAACAGGGAAGGCACTACAATGGATCAGGGAATATTTGTCAGGAAGACAGCAGCGAGTAATGGTACGTGGCGAGGTGTCAGAGTGGACACCTGTGACCAGCGGGGTCCCACAGGGGTCAGTCCTAGGACCAGTGCTGTTTCTGGTATTTGTGAACGACATGACAGAAGGAATAAACTCCGAGGTGTCCCTGTTTGCAGATGACTTGAAGTGGAGAAGAATTCATTCGATCGAAGACCAGGCAGAACTACAAAGGGATCTGGACAGGCTGCAGACCTGGTCCAGCAATTGGCTCCTGGAGTTCAATCCCACCAAGTGCAAAGTCATGAAGATTGGGGAAGGGCAAAGAAGACCGCAGACGGAGTACAGTCTAGGGGGCCAGAGACTACAAACCTCACTCAAGGAAAAAGATCTTAAGGTTTGTATAACACCAGGCACATCTCCTGAAGCGCACATCAACCAAATAACTGCTGCAGCATATGGGCACCTGGCAAACCTCAGAACAGCATTCCGACATCTTAATAAGGAGTCGTTCAGGACCCTGTACACCGTGTACGTTAGGCCCATATTGGAGTATGCGGCACCAGTTTGGAACCCACACCTAGCCAAGCACGTAAAGAAACTAGAGAAAGTGCAAAGGTTTGCCACAAGACTAGTCCCAGAGCTAAGAGGTATGTCCCACGACACTGGAGGACAGGAGAGATAGGGGGGACATGATAACGACTTGCAAAATACTGAGAGGAATTGACAAGGTGGACAAAGACAGGATGTTCCAGAGACTGGACACTGGAACAAGGGGACACAGTTGGAAGCTGAAGACACAAATGAATCACAGGGATGTTAGGAAGTATTTCTTCAGCCACAGAGTAGTCAGGAAGTGGAATAGTTTGGGAAGAGATATAGTGGAGGCAAGATCCATACATAGCTTTAAGCAGAGGTACGATAAAGCTCATGGTTCAGGGAGAGTGACCTAGTGGCGACCAGTGAAGAGGCGGGGCCAGGAGCTTGGTATCGACCCCTGCAACCTCAACTAGGTGAGTACAACTAGGTGAGTACAACTAGGTGAGTACAACTAGGTGAGTACAACTAGGTGAGTACAGGGGAACACTGACTGATAAGAAAATTCCTGAAGTATGGAGGAACATGACTGCTGGTTGAATGGCCCTTTAGAGCTGTCCAGCGTGGTCCAGCGTGGTCCAGCGTGGTCCAGCGTGGTCCAGCGTGGTCCAGCGTGGTCCAGCGTGGTCCAGCGTAGTCCAGCGTGGTCCAGCGTGGTCCAGCGTGGTCCAGCGTGGTCCAGCGTGGTCCAGCGTGGTCCAGCGTGGTCCAGCGTGGTCCATCTTGGTCCAGCGTGGTCCAGCGTAGTCCAGCGTGGTCCAGCGCGGTCCAGCGTGGTCCAGCGTAATCCAGCGTGGTCTAGCGTAGTCCAGCGTGGTCCAGCGTGGTCCAGCGTGGTCCAGTGTGCACTATGGTGGAGATGGGATTCACTATGATGGTCCAGGGACCACAATGGTGGTTCCGTGATCACAATGGTGGTCCAGGGACCTCACTTTTGTCCAGGGATCACAGTGGGGTCAAGCACCACAGTGGTGGTCTAGGAACCACAGTGTGGTCAAGCACCACAGTGGTGGTCCAGGGACCACAGTGTGGTCAAGCACCACAGTGGTGGTCCAGGGACAACAGTGTCGTCAAGCACCACAGTGGTGGTCCAGGGATCACAGTGCGGTCAAGCACCTCAGTGGTGGTCCAGGGACCACAATGTGGTCAAGCACCACAGTGGTGGTCCAGGGACCACAGTGTGGTCAAGCACCACAGTGGTGGTCCAGGGATCACAGTAGTGGTCCAGGGACCACAGTGGTGGTCCAGGGACCACAGTGTGGTCAAGCACGACAGTGGTGGTCCAGGGGCCACAGTAGTGGTCCAGGGTCCACAGTGTGGTCAAGCACCACAGTGGTGGTCCAGGGATCACAGTAGTGGTCCAGGGACCACAGTGGTGGTCCAGGGACCACAATGTGGTCAAGCACGACAGTGGTGGTCCAGGGACCACAGTAGTGGTCCAGGGACCACAGTGGTGGTCCAGAAACCACAGTGTGGTCAAGCACCACAGTGGTGGTTCAGGGATCACAGTAGTGGTCCAGGGACGACAGTGGTGGTCCAGGGACCACAGTGTCGTCAAGCACCACAGTGGTGGTCCAGGGACCACAGTGCGGTCAAGCACCTCAGTGGTGGTCCAGGAACCACAGTGTGGTCAAGCACCACGGTGGTGGTCCAGGGACCACAGTGTCGTCAAGCACCACAGTGGTGGTCCAGGGACCACAGTGCGGTCAATCACCTCAGTGGTGGTCCAGGGACCACAGTGTGGCCAAGCACCACAGTGGTGGTCCAGGGATCACAATAGTGGTCCAGAGACCACAGTGGGGGTCCAGGGACCACAATGTGGCAAAGCACAACAGTGATGGTCCAGGGACCACAGTAGTGGTCCAGGGACCACAGTGTGGTCAAGCACCACAGTGGTGGTCCAGGGATCACAGTAGTGGTCCAGGGACCACAGTGGTGGTCCAGGGACCACAGTGTGGTCAAGCACGACAGTGGTGGTCCGGGGGCCACAGTAGTGGTCCAAGGTCCACAGTGCGGTCAAGCACCACAGTGGTGGTCCAGGGATCACAGTAGTGGTCCAGGGACCACAGTGGTGGTCCAGGGACCACAGTGTGGTCAAGCACCACAGTGGTGGTCCAGGGATCACAGTAGTGGTCCAGGGACCACAGTGTTGTCAAGCACGACAGTGATGGTCCAGGGACCACAGTGTGGTCAAGCACCACAGCAGTGGTCCAGGGACCACAGTAGTGGTCCAGGGACCACAGTGGCGGTTCCGGGATCACAATGGTGGTCTAGGGACCACACTTTGGTCCAGGGATCACAGTGGTGGTTCTGGGATCACAATGGTGGTCCAGGGATCACACTTTGGTCCAAGGACCACAGTGTGGTCAAGCACCACTGTGGTGGTCCAGGGACCACAGTGTAGTCAAGCACCACAGTGGTGGTCTTGGGACCACAGTAGTGGTCCAGGTACCACAGTGGTGGTCCAGAAACTATAGTGGTGGTCCAAGGGCCACAGAAGTAGTCCAGAAACTATAGTGGTGGTCCAGAAACTACAGTGATGGTCCAAGGACCACAGTGGTGGTCCATAAATCACAGTGGGGGTCCAGGGACCACAGTGGTGATCCAGGCACCACAGTAGTTGTCCAGAAACTACAGGGATCGTCCAAGGACCACAATAGTGGTCCAGAATCACAGTGGTGGTCCATGGGCCACAGTAGTGGTCCAGGGACCACAGTGTCGTCAAGCACCACAGTGGTGGTCCAGGGATCACAGTAGTGGTCCAGGGACCACAGTGGTGGTCCAGGGACCACAGTTTGGTCAAGCGTGACAGTGGTGGTCCAGGGACCACAGTGTGGTCAAGCACCACAGCGGTGGTCCAGGGACCACAGTAGTGGTCCACGGACCACAGTGGTGGTCCAGAAACTATAGTGGTGGTCCATAAATTACGGTGGTGGTCCAGGGACCAGAGTGGTGGTTCCGGGATCACAATGGTGGTCCAGGGACCACACTTTGGTCCAGGGATCACAGTGGTGGTTCTGGGATCACAATGGTGGTCCAGGGATCACACTTTGGTCCAGGGACCACAGTGTGGTCAAGCACCACAGTGGTGGTCTTGGAACCACAGTAGTGGTCCAGGGACCACAGTGGTGGTCCAGAAACTATAGTGGTGGTCCAAGGGCCACAGAAGTAGTCCAGGGACCACAGTGGTGGTCCAGAAACTACAGTGATGGTCCAAGGACCACAGTGGTGGTCCATAAATCACAGTGGTGGTCCAGGGGCCACAGTGGTGATCCAGGCACCACAGTAGTAGTCCGTCCAGAAACTACAGTCGTGGTCCAGAAACTACAGGGGTGGTCCAAGGACCATAATAGTGGTCCAGGATCACAGTGGTGGTCCATGGACCACGGTAGTAGTCCAGGGACCATGAGGGTAGTCCAGAGACAACGGTGGTGGTCCAAGTACTACAGTGGTGGTCAGGCACTACGGTGTTGGTCCAGGGATCCTGATGGTGGTCCAGAGATCATGGTCGTGGTCCAGGGACAACAGTAGTGGTTCAGGGACCTCGGTGATGTTGCTTGGAACCACAGTGCTCTTACAGTAGTCCAGGGACAACAGAAATGGTCCATCATGGTCCTGACACTGCCTGCACCACTGCTGGGGTCGACGCTCACGGGAACACAGAGAGGTAAACAGGTCTGATGGACGCCATACCAGGAGGCGGAGAAGAGGGGTCCGTCAATCATCCCCGGCCATAACTGTCTGAGTAACACATGTCATCAATCATCGACCCTCACAGGTAAGTGTAAAAGTGATGCATGTCATCAATCATCTCCAACCCCCCAGACCTAAGTGTAAGAGCGGGCTGTGGTTCCTACGTTGGAGTGCGGCCAGCAGTAACAGCCTGGTTGATCAGGCCCTGATCCACCGAGAGGCCCGGTCATGGACCTGGCCGCGGGGGCGGCCAGGTCCATGACCGGGTGTATGTACACACACAGTGTGTGTATGTACACACACAGTGTACATACACTGAGGTACACACACAGTGTACATACACTGAGGTACACACACATTGTACATACACTGAGGTACACACACAGTGTACATACACGGAGGTACACACACACTGTACATACACTGAGGTACACACACACAGTGTACATACACTGAGGTACACACACACTGTACATACACTGAGGTACACACACAGTGTACATACACTGAGGTACACACACACTGTACATACACTGAGGTACACACACAGTGTACATACACTGAGGTACACACACACTGTACATACATTGAGGACACACTAGCTAAGGTGGCAAGAAGGGCTCACTCGAGTAGAGCGAAGTTACTGGTTATGGGCGAATTCAACCACAGGGAGACTGAGTGGGAAAACCTGGAGCCTCATGGGGGTCCCGAAACATGGAGAGCCAAGATGATGGATGTGATGCTGGCAAATCTCATGCATCATCATGTCAGGGACACTACCAGAGAGAGAGGGGAGGATGAACCAGCAAGACTGGACCTTGTGTTCACCCTGAGTAGCTCAGACATTGAGCACATCACATATGAAAGGCCCCTTGGAGCTAGTGACCACGTGGTTATAAACTTTGAATACATCGTGGAGCTACAAGTGGAGAGGGTAACATGAGTAGAAAGGGAAAAGCCAAACTATAAAAGGGTGGACTACACAGGTATGAGGACCTTCCTGCAGGAGGTTCAGTGGGAACGAGAGTTGGTAGGAAACTCAGTAAACGAAATGATGGACTTCATAACAAAATGCAAGGTGGCAGAGGAAAGCTTTGTTCCCAAGGGTAACAGAAATAATGGGAAGAACAAAACGAGCCTTTGGTTTACCCGAAGGTGTAGGGAGGCAAAAACTAAGTGCTCTAGAGAATGGAAAAAGTACAGAAGGCAAAGGACTCAGGAAAATAGAGATTAGTCGACGAGCCAGAAACGAGTATGCACAGATAAGGAGGGAGGCACAGCGACAGAACAAAAACGACATAACATCGAAAGTCAAGTCTGACCCGAAACTACTTTACAGCCACATCAGGAGGAAGACAATAGTTAAGGACCAGGTAATCAGGCTGAGGAAAGAAGGTGGGGAGCTCACAAGAAATGACCAAGAAATATGTGAGGAGCTCAACGTGAGATTTAGGGAAGTATTTACAGTGGAGGCTGAAGGGACTCTAGGAAGACAAAACAGTGGGGTACACCAACAAGGGATATACCAACAAGTGTTGGATGAATTGCAACTGAGGTGAAGAAGCTCCTAAGTGACCTTGATACCTCAAAGGCAATGGGACCAGACATCTCTCAGTGCAACGTAGGGTTACAGTTCATTCTACACCAGAGCACTGCTTACTCACGATGCATTACTCTAACAGAGTAAAGATCAAACCAGCGAGTGGCACAACCAATGAGTCGTCCAAACTAGCACTTGCAGCTGTCGTTAGTGGCAGGCTGCAAGTCAAATGTAATGCGATTTTATCGCTCAAAGAGGCCTTTGTTGTCGTCTGTACAGACGACACAGAGGCTGAGAAACTACTTACCACCACTGCTACTACCACTCTACGAGACCAGGGATTTCTTGTCTTGACTTCCCCAGCACTGAGGGCCAGGAGAACTGTGTTCCTCAAGCGACTCGACAACCTTATCACTGTACAGGCCACTGAAGAAATCAAGTCATCTATCGAAGCAAAGAACCCTTGGGCCAAGGTGGACTTCATTACTAAAATACCCAATGCTTCATCCATGCTGAAGGTCACCTTCAGTGACGTCAACATGGCAGCCAGAGCTCTCGCTGAGGGCCTGGCTATTCACTACTTCCACATCAACCCAGCCTTCATCGAAGCAGAGAAATTCCAACATATCTCACAGTGCTATAATTGTTACTCATACTTACACACCACAAATGATTGTCCTACCAAGGACAAGAAGTTCTGCTCCACCTGTGGCCGTGAGGGTCATGACTTCAAGAATTGCACTACTGCTTCACCACCTAAATGCTTGAACTGCAAGAATGACCACCATACTCTTGCTGCCAGGTGCCCTACCAGAAGAGACATACTCAAGAAACAACAACAACAAAAGAAACCCAACCCACAAGCAACCACATATTCTGCTATCGCCAAGCTTCAAGCAGACACTACCAAGATACTACATGCCACGCAAGCTGCTCCCACCACTTCCCTGCCAGCACCTACTGCCGACTCCACCAAGATTCTTTGTTGCATTATGTATGCTCATGTACAGAATGCAGCTGAGCCTGGTTCCTTCAACACCACCATCAATGAACTTTTCAAACTAAATAATATGCCTGGCCTCACATTCCCTGCATCACCACCTTCCACTGAGATCCTAAAATCTACTGCAAATATTACCAGCATCACCGCTGCTCCACCGCTGTCACAACCTCCACTAGACACAGAGATGGACCAATCAGAGACCTCTGAGACGTCGGCAAAACCCACCAATGAGAGTCCACTACCGCTTTCATCCACTGCTAGAGCAACTGACCAGTCGGAAATCTCGCCTTCACCAGTTCAGCCACCAGCCAAGAAAGCAAAAACACAAGACACTGCGGATGCACCTCACGGTGCCACTGTCACTGACACTGCTGCACCACAACGGGTCCGATATCTGAAGGGCGTATACTTCTATACAACCAAGGAGTATAAGAACACAATGCTGTCTTCAGAAATCCATCATCACCTCCAGGACGGAACAGTCAAGTATACCTACGACCAAACTGCTACATACACCACTGAAGACATGACCAGACTACTCACTGCCAACACCCAACACCTTGTGGAAGTCAAGTACACCTCAAAGAGGAAATTCAGGATGCTTCAGAATAGGGACCTTGAAGACGGTACCCTCGTCTAGCACGACTATCCATGACCATTCACCCAGCACTTTGCTGTCCGCTAAAGCTGGGGTGTGGCTCCAATCAACCCTGTAACTGCTGCCTCTGCGCAAGATAGAAGAAGACGACATCCTCCAACCGGAGGGCCAAGAAAGAAGAAAGATGATTATCGTCACCCCCCACCCGGGGGGCCACTGCCGGGTCACCATCTGGAGAAGACCTGGGCCAGAAGGACCTGCGAATCAACATGAATGAAAATGAACACCAACACACGACACTCCACACAGGAGAGCACAGCGCTAGCACGATCGACACCATGCATTGCCCTTCTAGGGCATGGTTGGTGCCAGAGCCCGAGTTTGTACCTTACAAGATGAGGGGGGTACTTGTGCCTCCTCCCATGGGAGACTTAGGTCTCAGACACTCCCTAGACAGGGAGCCAGTGCCGGGCCACCACTTGGAAGGGCCCGGGCCGGGAAAATACCGGCGAATCTTTAACAACAACATCTCTCAGTGGGTCCTTAGAGAGGGAGCAGAGACACTGTGTGCCACTAACCAAAATCTTCAACACTTTCCTTGAAACTGTACAACTACCTGAAGTGTGGAAGATGGCAAATGTAGTCCCCATCTTTAAGAAAGGAGACAGAAATGAAGCACTAAACTATAGACCAGTGTCACTGACGTGTATAGTATGCAAAGTCTTGGAGAAGATTATCAGGAAGAGAGTGGTGGAGCACCTGGAGTGGAACAAGATTATAAACGACAACCAGCATGGATTCATGGAAGGCAAATCCTGTGTCATAAAACTACTAGAGTTTTATGACAAGGTAACTGAAGTAAGAAATGAGAGGGAGGGGTGGGTGGATTGCATTTTCTTGAACTGCAAGAAGGCCTTCGACACAGTTCCTCACAAGAGATTAGTACAGAAGCTAGAGGATCAGGCACATATAACAGGAAGGGCACTGCAATGGATCAAAGAATACCTAACAGGGAGGCAACAGTGAGTCATGGTCCGTGATGAGGTATCACAGTGGGCGCCTGTGACGAGTGGGGTCCCACAGGGGTCGGTCCCAGGACCAGTGCTGTTCTTGGTATATGTGAACATGACGGAAGGGACAGACTCAGAAATGTCCCTGTTTGCAGATGACGTGAAGTTAATGAGGAGAATTAAATCAGATGCAGACCAGACAGGTCTACAAAGAGACCTGGACAGGCTGGATGAGTGGTCCAGCAACTGGCTCCTAGAATTTAACCCTGCCAAATGCAAAGTCATGAAGATCGGAGAAGGGCAAAGACCGCAGACTGAGTATAGGCTAGGTGGCCCAAGACTATAAACCTCACTCAAGGAGAAAGATCTAGGAGTGAGTATAATACCGAGTAAGTCGCCAGAAGCACACATTAACCAGATAACTGCTGCGGCATATGGGCGCTTGGTAAACCTGAGAATAGCGTTCTGGTACCTCAGTAAGGAATCGTTCAAGACTTTATACATTGTACGTCAGGCCCATACTGGAGTACCCAGCACCAGTCTGGAACCAACACCTGGTCAAACACGTCAAGAAATTAGAGAAAGTGCAAAGGTTTGCAACAAGGCTAGTTCCAGAGCTAAGGGGGATGTCCTACGAAGAAAGGTTAAGGGAAATCGGTCTGACGACACTGGAGGACAGGAGGGTTAGGGGAGACATGATAATGACATACAAAATATTGCGTGGAATAGACAAGGTTGACAGAGACAGGATGTTCCAGAGATGGGACACAGTAACAAGGGGTCACAATTGGAAGCTGAGGACTCAGATTAGTCAAAGGAATGTTAGGAAGTATTTCTTCAGCCACAGAGTTCTTAGGAAGTGGAATAGTCTGGCAAGCGATGTAGTGGAGGCAGGAACCATACATAGTTTTAAGGCGAGGTATGATAAAGCTCATGGAGCAGGGAGAGGGAGGACCCAGTTGCGGTCAGTGAAGAGGCGGGGCCAGGAGCTGAGTCTCGACCCCTGCAACCACAATTAGGTGAATTAGGCGAGTACTGTGTGTGTACCTGAGTATGTACACTGTACTTCAGTGTATGTACACTGTACCTCAGTGTATGTACACTGTACTTCAGTGTATGTACACTGTACCTCAGTGTATGTACACTGTACTTCAGTGTATGTACACTGTACCTCAGTGTATGTACACTGTACCTCAGTGTATGTACACTGTACCTCAGTGTATGTACACTGTACCTCAGTGTATGTACACTGTACCTCAGTGTATGTACACTGTACCTCATTGTATGTACACTGTACCTCAGTGTATGTACACTGTACCTCAGTGTATGTACACTGTACCTCAGTGTATGTACACTGTACCTCAGTGTATGTACACTGTACCTCTGTGTATGTACACTGTACCTCAGTGCATGCACACTGTACCTCAGTGTATGTACACTGTACATACACTGAGGTACAGTGTACATACACTGAGGTACAGTGTACATACACTGAGGTACAGTATACATACACTGAGGTACAGTATACATACACTGAGGTACACACACTTGATCTATGAGGATAAATTTAAGCATCTCCGTAAATAGAAGGACAGCACTGTCTACTTGTCTGTCTACCTGGACCACTATGACAAGGTCATGGGTGCTGTAGAGGATAAACAAAACACAGATGTAGTATACACAGACTTTGCAAAAGCTTTCGACAAGTGTGACCATGGTGTAATAGCGCACAAAATGCGTGATAAAGAAATTACTGGAAAAGTTGGTAGATGGATCTGCAACTTCCTGACATATAAATTAAAAGGACAAGTGCAACTAATGTGACATTTTATTGGAGCAACGTTTAGCTCTCCAGAAGCTTTATTAAGCCTAAACGTTGCCACAGTAAAATGTCATGTCAGTTGTACTTGTGTCCTTTTACTTTACATATTGTCTGTAATTCTACCAACATTATTACAGCTTCCTGACAAATAGAACACAGAGTAATAGTAAACAGTAAAGTCCCAGGCAGCCATGGTAAAAAGCTCTGTTCCACAAGGCACAGTACTCGCTCCCACTCTCTTCCTCATCCTCATTTCTGACAGACAGATGTCAGTCATAGCTCCGTGTCTTCCTTTGTGGATGACACCCGGATCACCATGGCAGTGACCTCCATCGAAGACGCTGCGAGACTCCAAGCGGACATCAACCAAATCTTCGAATGGACCACTCAAAACAATATGAAGTTCAACGAGAAGAAATTTCAACTACTCAGATATGGGAAACTTGAGGAAATTAAAAATGTATCAGGGTATACGACGAATTCTAACCACACAATAGAGCGAGAAAGAAATGTGAAGGACCTGGGAGTGATAATGTCAGAGGATCTCGCCTTCAAAGATCACAACATTGTATCTACCTCATGGATGGATGGATAATGGATGGATAATGAGATGGATGGATAATGAGATGGATGGATAATGAGAACCTTCAAAACTAGAGACGCCTAGCCCATGATTCTCTTCATATCACTTGTGCTCTCTAGGCTGGAATACTGCTGTACACTAACGGCTCCCTTCAAGGCTGGAGAGTGTACAAGAACTTTCACGGCACACAAGTACGATAAAGGCACCTAAACTACTGGGAACGGTTGAAGGTCCTTGATCTGTATTCCCTGGAACGCATGCGAGAAAGATACATGATAACATACACTTGGAAGGTCCTGGAGGGATTGGTACCAAACTTGCACACGAAAATCACTCCATATGAGAGCAAAAGACTCGGCAGGAGATGCAACATTCCCCCGATGAAAAGCAGGGGAGCCACGAGTACACTGAGAGACAACACAATAAGTGTCCGGGGCCCAAGACTGTTCAACTGCCTCCCAACATACATAAGGGGGATTACCAATAGACCCCTGGCTGTCTTTAAGAAGGCACTGGACAGGCACCTAAAGTCAGTACCTGACCAACTGGGCTGTGGTTCCTACGTTAGCTTGCGTGCGGTCAGCAGTAAAAGCCTGGTTGATCAGACCCTGGTCCACCATGAGGTCTGATCTCAACGACTCCGCGGCCCGGTCAGACCCACGAAACCTTCTCCAGGTAAACATGTCTGACTGTCAGACTGACCGTTTTCTGACAGCCTGTACATTTTACTATTATACATTTACCTGTCTACCCGACTATCAATTAACCAAACTAAGGCTAATGGAGGTGATATCCAAGTGTTATCCGTAGTCAAATATAACTTATGGTAATTAGCAGACAGACTGGTCTTCATGACTGTTCATTAAGAACCAGTTATCTTGGGTCACTCGGGATGCTCGAAGCTTTACAGGTATCACTTTACACCTTTAAAGAGTTCACTTCAGTAGAGCTTTGCATAGCTTACGATTTCTTGGCTCGTTTACCACCATTCAGGGTGGTACCACCATCTAGGGTAGTACTACCATCTAGGGTGGTACTACCATCTAGGGTGGTACTACCATCTAGGGTGGTACTACCATCTAGGGTGGTACTACCATCTAGGGTGGTACTACCATCTAGGGTCGTACTACCATCTAGGGTGGTACTACCATCTAGGGTGGTACATCCATCTAGGGTGGTACTACCATCCAAGGAGGTACATCCATCTAGGGTGGTACTACCATCCAAGGAGGTACATCCATCTAGGGTGGTACTACCATCCAAGGGGGTACATCCATCTAGGGTGGTACTACCATCCAAGGAGGTACATCCATCTAGGGTGGTACATCCATCTAGGGTGGTACATCCATCTAGGGTGGTACTACCATCCAAGGAGGTACATCCATCTAGGGTGGTACCACACTAGGTGGTACCACACTAGGTGGTACCATCCAGGGAGGCACTACTATTCAGGGTCTATCATCCAGGGTGATTATTACTATGCTACAATTTTGGTGATAAAGCTATCTAGGGGAATGAAAGCAGTCTGCCTGTCCGTCACCAAAACTGCAATGTAAATATAGTCCAGGAGTACAAAAACACATGCAATAATTTTTATTCTTTACTGGTAATATTTTTAGCATCAGAGTATTTTCTTTCTTTGGTATTATTATCACATTACACTAAATGTCGTCGTGATCTCACCTATCCTGTGTCACTTAACACTACCTTTCTCTATGTGTCATGACACTCCTACGTGTCACAAGACACCCTGTTCTCTGTCATGACAGTCCCGTGTTACAAGACACCCTGTTCTCTGTCATGACAGTCCCGTGTTACAAGACACCCTGTTCTCTGTCATGACAGTCCCGTGTTACAAGACACCCTGTTCTCTAAACCATACCCCCGGCCGGGATTGAACCCGCAATCGAGTCATTACGATTTCTTAAGTCACCCTGTTCTCTGTCATGACAGTCCCGTGTTACAAGACACCCTGTTCTCTGTCATGACAGTCCCGTGTCACAAGACACCCTGTTCTCTGTCATGACAGTCCCGTGTCACAAGACACCCTGTTCTCTGTCATGACAGTCCCGTGTTACAAGACACCCTGTTCTCTGTCATGACAGTCCCGTGTCACAAGACACCCTGTTCTCTGTCATGACAGTCCCGTGTTACAAGACACCCTGTTCTCTGTCATGACAGTCCCGTGTCACAAGACACCCTGTTCTCTGTCATGACAGTCCCGTGTCACAAGATACCCTGTTCTCTGTCATGACAGTCCCGTGTCACAAGACACTATCTTTTGTACAGGGTTATACGACACCTTGTTAATGGTATATGATTTGTGTTATATCCTTCACCTGTGTTATTACTGACACGACACAGCCTCGACCGTGTCTTCACACGACGCCACCTCGACCGTGTCTTCACACGACGCCACCTCGACCGTGTCTTCACACGACGCCACCTCGACCGTGTCTTCACACGACGCCACCTCGACCGTGTCTTCACACGACGCCACCTCGACCGTGTCTTCACACGACGCCACCTCGATCCTGTCTTCACACGACACAGCCTCGACCGTGTCTTCACACGACGCCACCTCGACCGTGTCTTCACACGACGCCACCTCGACCGTGTCTTCACACGACGCCACCTCGATCCTGTCTTCACACGACGCCACCTCGATCCTGTCTTCACACGACGCCACCTCGATCCTGTCTTCACACGACGCCACCTCGATCCTGTCTTCACACGACGCCACCTCGACCGTGTCTTCACACGACGCCACCTCGACCGTGTCTTCACACGACGCCACTTCAACCCTGTCTTCACACGACGCCACCTCGATCCTGTCTTCACACGACGCCACCTCGATCCTGTCTTCACACGACGCCACCTCGACCGTGTCTTCACACGACGCCACCTCGACCGTGTCTTCACACGACGCCACCTCGATCCTGTCTTCACACGACGCCACCTCGATCCTGTCTTCACACGACGCCACCTCGACCGTGTCTTCACACGACGCCACCTCGACCGTGTCTTCAAACGACGCCACCTCGACCGTGGCTTCACACGACGCCACTTCAACCCTGTCTTCACACGACGCCACCTCGATCCTGTCTTCACACGACGCCACCTCGATCCTGTCTTCACACGACGCCACCTCGACCGTGTCTTCACACGACGCCACCTCGACCGTGTCTTCACACGACGCCACCTCGACCCTGTCTTCACACGACGCCACCTCGATCCTGTCTTCACACGACGCCACCTCAACCCTGTCTTCACACGACGCCACCTCAACCCTGTCTTCACACGATGCCACCTCAACCCTGTCTTCACACGACGCCACCTCAACCCTGTCTTCACACGACGCCACCTCGACCGTGTCTTCACACGACGCCACCTCAACCCTGTCTTCACACGACGCCACCTCAACCCTGTCTTCACACGACGCCACCTCGACCCTGTCTTCACACGACGCCACCTCGACCCTGTCTTCACACGACGCCACCTCGACCCTGTCTTCACACGACGCCACCTCAACCCTGTCTTCACACGACGCCACCTCAACCCTGTCTTCACACGAAGCCACCTCAACCCTGTCTTCACACGACGCCACCTCAACCCTGTCTTCACACGACGCCACCTCAACCCTGTCTTCACACGAAGCCACCTCAACCCTGTCTTCACACGACGCCACCTCGACCCTGTCTTCACACGACGCCACCTCGACCCTGTCTTCACACGACGCCACCTCAACCCTGTCTTCACACGACGCCACCTCGACCCTGTCTTCACACGACGCCACCTCGACCCTGTCTTCACACGACGCCACCTCAACCCTGTCTTCACACGACGCCACCTCAACCCTGTCTTCACATGAAGCCACCTCAACCCTGTCTTCACACGACGCCACCTCACCCCTGTCTTCACACGACGCCACCTCGACCCTGTCTTCACACGACGCCACCTCGACCCTGTCTTCACACGACGCCACCTTAACCCTGTCTTCACACGACGCCACATCAACCCTGTCTTCACACGACGCCACCTCGACCCTGTCTTCGCACGACGCCACCTCAACCCTGTCTTCACACGACGCCACCTCGACCCTGTCTTCACACGACGCCACCTCAACCCTGTCTTCACACGACGCCACCTCGACCCTGTCTTCACACGACGCCACCTCAACCCTGTCTTCACACGACGCCACCTCAACCCTGTCTTCACACGACGCCACCTCGACCCTGTCTTCATACGACGCCACCTCGACCCTGTCTTCAACGTCGTGGAATAGCCAACAGGGAACTAAATCCAGCCGGGGCGTGTGTCAAGCAGTCGTGAAACTCTGGTGAATACGCTCTATCTCTGCCTGAGACCGCCAAGTGAACTTAGTGGACCCTCAAGCAGTGGTACACACGCTTAATGGTGAATACACTCTTTCTGACACCTCTGTAACTTGCTCAGCTATCAAAACTTTGGAGACCAGTCTCTGGACCAATTATGTACCTCTGTAATCTTTCGACTACCGCCCACAGGATGGGTATGGGGTGCATAATAAACATATTAAACTAACTCTGACACTGAGGCAGGCTCAGCAGCCCCCTACATTGAGTGTGCTGACGTCACACAGGGTACTGCTGACCGGTAACAACCATAGTAGTACCCAAGTGATCAGTCAACCACCACCTCCCTTTATTTGTTTCTGTGTTCGCAACAGCGGTACTACCATCCAGGGTGGTACTACCATCCAGGGTGATACTGCAATCCAGGGAGGTACTACCATCCAGGGTGATACTGCAATCCAGAGTGGTACTACCATCCAGGGTGATACTGCAATCCAAGGTGGTACTACAATCCAGGGTGATACTGCAATCCAGAGTGGTACTACCATCCAGGGTGATACTGCAATCCAGGGTGGTACTACCATCCAGGGTGATACTGCAATCCAGAGTGCTACTACCATCCAGGGTGATACTGCAATCCAGGGTGGTACTACCATTCAGGGTGATACTGCAATCCAGGGTGGTACTACCATCCAGGGTGATACTGCAATCCAGAGTGGTACTACCATCCAGGGTGATACTGCAATCCAGGGTGGTACTACCATCCAGGGTGATACTGCAATCCAGAGTGGTACTGCTATCCACCGTGGTACTACCATCCAGGGTGGTACTACCATCCAGGGAGGTACTACCATCCAGGGTGTCACTACCATCCTGGGTGGTACTACCATTCAGGGTGTCACTACCATCCAGGGAGGTACTACCATCCAGGGTGGTACTACCATCTAGGGTGGTACTACCATCCAGGGTGGTACTACCGTCCAGGGAGGTACTGCCATCCAGGGTGGTATTACCTTCCAGGGAGGTACTACCATCCAGGGTGTCACTACAATCCAGGGTGGTACTACCATCCAGGGTGTCACTACCATCCAGGTAGGTACTACCATCCAGGGAGGTACTGCCATCCAGGGTGGTATTACCTTCCAGGGAGGTACTACCATCCAGGGTGTCACTACAATCCAGGGTGGTACTACCATCCAGGGTGTCACTACCATCCAGGTAGGTACTACCATCCAGGGAGGTACTGCCATCCAGGGTGGTATTACCTTCCAGGGAGGTACTGCCATCCAGGGAGGTACTACCATCCAGGGTGTCACTACCATCCAGGGAGATAGTATCATTCAGGGTGGTACTACCATCCAGGGAGGTACTACCATCCAGGGAGGTACTGCCATCCAGGGTGGTATTACCTTCCAGGGAGGTACTGCCATCCAGGGAGGTACTACCATCCAGGGTGTCACTACCATCCAGGGAGGTACTACCATCCAGGGAGGTACTACCATCCAGGGAGGTACTACCATCCAGGGTGTCACTACCATCCAGGGAGGTACTACCATCCAGGGAGGTACTACCATACAGGGAGGTACTACCATCCAGGGAGGTACTACCATCCCTGGCTGCATTGACAGGGTGGAGGGTCATCGCACCCAGGGAACTTGCCCAGGCTGGGGTATATAACTGTGGATGCTGGGAATGGATTCTCCAGTGATCTCCTGCATCCCCTCCACGATGCTGTACTTGACCAGTGTCTGGCTGCTCCACTCTCTTGTAAGTTTGTGTACTCACCTAATTTTGGTTGCTGGGGGTTGAGTTTTAGTTCCTGGTCCCGCTTCTTCACTGGTCACTACTAGGTCCATTCTTTCCCTGCACCATGAGTTTTATCATACCTTTTCTTAAAACTATGTATGGATCCTGCCTCCAGTACATCACTCTTCAGACTATTCCACTTCCTGACACCTCTATGACTGAAGAAATACTTCCTAACCTCCCTGTGACTCCCCTGAGTCTTCATCTTCCAATTGTGACCCCATGTTGCCGTGTCCCATCTCTAAGACATCCTCTCCATATCCAGCCTGTCAATTCCTCTCAGTATTTTATATATTGTTATCATGTCCCCTCTATCCCTCCTGTCCTCCAGTGTTGTCAGGTTGAGTTGCCTTAACCTCTCTTCGTAGGACATTCCCCTTACTTCTAATTTCTTGACGTGTTTGACCAGGTGTGGGCTCCAAACTGGTGCTGCATACTCTAGCATGGGCCTGACGTGTGTGTGTGTGTGTGTGTGTGTGTGTGTGTGTGTGTGTGTGTGTGTGTGTGTGTGTGTGTGTGTGTGTACTCACCTAACTGTACTCGCCTAATTGTGGTTGCAGGGGTCGATACTCAGCTCCTGGCCCCGCCTCTTCACCGAGTGCTACTAGGTCCTCTCTCTCCCTGCTCCATGAGCTTTATCATACTTCATCTTAAAGCTATGTATGGTTCCTGCCTCCAGTACATCACTTGCTAGGCTATTCCACTTCCTGACTACTCTATGACTGAAGAAATACTACCTAGCATCCCTTTGACTCATCTGGGTCTTCAACTTCCAATTGTGGCCCCTTGTCTCTGTGTCCCCTCTCTAGAACATCCTGTCTCTGTCCACCTTGTCTATTACACGCAGTATTTTGTATACCGTTATCATGTCAATTTTTCTAATTTCTTGACGTGCTTGATCAAGTGTGGGTTCCAAACAGGTGCTGCATACTCCAATATGGACCTGACATACACGGTGTACAGTGTCTTGAACGATTTCTTACTAAGTTATGGAACGCTGTTCACAGGTTTGCCAGGCCCCCATATGCTGCAGAAGTTACCTGGTTGATGTGTGCTTCCGGAGACATGCTCGGTGTTATACTCACCCCAAGATCTTTCTCTTTGAGCGAGGTTTGCAGTCTTTGACCACCTAGCCTATATACTCCGTCTGCGGTTTTCTGTGCTCTTCCCCGATCTTCATGACTTTCCATTTGGCGGGGTTAAGTTCGAGAAGCCAGTTGCTACACCAGGTGTCCAGTCTGTCCAGGTCTCTTTGAAGTCCTGATCCACATCTAATATAATTCTCCTCATTAACTTCACATTATCTGCGAACAGGGACACTTCTGAGTCTATACCTTCAATCATGTCGTTCACATATACCAAAAATAGCACTGGTCCTAGGACCGACCCCTGTGGGACCCCGCTCGTCACAGGTGCCCACTGTGATACCTGATCATGCACCATGACTCGTTGTTGCCTCCCTGTCAGGTATTCTCTGAGCCATTGTAGTACCCTTCCTGTTATATGCGCCTGATCCTCTAGCTTCTGCACTAATCTCTTGTGAGGAACTGTGTCAAAGGCCTTCTTGCAGTTCAAGAAAATGCAATCAACCCACCCCTCTCTCTCTCGTGTCTTACTTCTGTTACTTTATCATAAAACTCAAGTAGGTTTGTGACACAGGATTTGCCTTCCATAAAACTGTGCTGGTTGGCATTTATACTCTTGTTCCATTCCAGGTGTGTGTGTGTGTGTGTGTGTGTGTGTGTGTGTGTGTGTGTGTGTGTGTGTGTGTGTGTGTATGTGTGTGTGTGTGTGTGTGTGTGTGTGTGTGTATGTGTGTGTGTGTGTGTGTGTGTGTGTGTGTGTGTGTGTGTGTACTCACCTAGTTGTACTCACCTAGTTGAGGTTGCAGGGGTCGAGTCCAAGCTCCTGGCCCCGCCTCTTCACTGGTCGCCACTAGGTCACTCTCTCTGAACCATGAGCTTTATCATACCTCTGCTTAAAGCTATGTATGGATCCTGCCTCCACTACATCTCTTCCCAAACTATTCCACTTCCTGACTACTCTGTGGCTGAAGAAATACTTCCTAACATCCCTGTGATTCATCTGTCTTCAGCTTCCAACTGTGTCCCCTTGTTCCTGTGTCCAGTCTCTGGAACATCCTGTCTTTGTCCATCTTGTCAATTCCTCTCAGTACTTTGTAAGTCGTTATCATGTCTCCCCTATCTCTCCTGTCCTCGAGTGTCGTCAGGTTGATTTCCCTTAACCTCTCCTCGTAGGACATACCTCTTAGCTCTGGGATTAGTCTTGTGGCAAACCTTTGCACTTTCTCTAGTTTCTTTAGGTGTGGGTTCCAAACTGGTGCCGCATACTCCAATATGGGCCTAACATACACGGTGTACAGGGTCCTGAACGATTCCTTATTAAGATGTCGGAATGCTGTTCTGAGGTTTGCCAGGCGCCCATATGCTGCAGCAGTTATTTGGTTGATGTGCACTTCAGGAGATGTGCCTGGTGTTATACTCACCCCAAGATCTTTTTCCTTGAGTGATGTTTGTAGTCTCTGGCCCCCTAGACTGTACTCTGTCTGCGGTCTTCTTTGCCCTTCCCCTATCTTCATGACTTTGCACTTGGTGGGATTGAACTCCAGGAGCCAATTGCTGGACCAGGTCTGCAGCCTGTCCAGATCCCTTTGTAGTTCTGCCTGATCTTCGATCGAATGAATTCTTCTCATCAACTTCACGTCATCTGCAAACAGGGACACCTCAGAGTTTATTCCTTCTGACATGTCGTTCACAAATACCAGAAACAGCACTGGTCCTAGGACTGACCCCTGTGGGACCCCGCTGGTCACAGGTGCCCACTCTGACACCTCGCCACGTACCATTACTCGCTGCTGTCTTCCTGACAAATATTTATTTATTTATTTATTTATTTATTTAGTAATTTAAGCATACATACAGAGGTACAAAAAATACAGGTAAGAGCAGCATGCCAAAGCCACTTATATGCATAGCATTACGGGCTGGCTTAAAATTAACTTAAGATTAACTAAGCAATGATGAAATCAGTGATAAAACATTATTGTAAACAGATAACTATAAAGCACAAATGAGTATTACAAAGACAGGTCATATGGTTGCATGCATTGTTGTACATTCAGTCGTATGGAGTATTCTGTTAGGTAGTGTATTTAAAAAAATAATAAAGTTAGATTGGGTCCTAGGTTTAACATTTGTGTGATATAATTGTGAGTAACATATAGGATATACAATTTATAAGGTTCAGTTATTCAGTATTTATTTGGTTTTGAGTGAGTAAGTGAACTTTGAGAAGAGACTTGAATTTATAAACAGGTAGTGTTTCTTTTATATTTACAGGTAATGAATTCCAGATTTTAGGGCCTTTTATGTGCATTGAGTTTTTGCATAGCGTGAGATGGACACGAGGAACATCAAAGAGTGATCTGTGCCTTGTGTTATGGTCATGTGTTCTGTTGAGGATGGCAAGGAGATGTTTGAGGGGAGGGTTAATATCAGAGTTAAGTGTTCTATGTATGTAATAAGTGCAGTAATAAGTATGGATGTTTTGTATGGTGAGTAGGTTGAGTGTTTTGAATATTGGTGGAGTGTGTT
>NC_091340.1:26472209-26474709 GCF_038502225.1 Cherax quadricarinatus | reverse complement strand
TACTCACCTAATTGTGGTTGCAGGGGTCGAGACTCAGCTCCTGGCCCCGCCTCTTCACTGATCGCTACTGGATCCTCTCTCTCTCTCTGCTTCCTGAGCTTTATCATACCTTTTCTTAAAACTATGTATGGTTCCTGCCTCCACTATTTCACTTGCTAGGCTATTCCACTTGCTGACAACTCTATGAATGAAGAAATACTTCCTAACGTCCCTGTGACTCGTCTGAGTCTTCAGCTTCCAGTTGTGACCCCTTGTCCCTGTGTCCCCTCTCTGGAACATCCTATCTCTGTCCACCTTGTCTATTCCCCGCAGTATCTTGTATGTCGTTATCATGTCTCCCCTGACACTTCTGTCCTCCAGTGTCGTCAGTCCGATTTCCTTTAACCTTTCATCGCACGACATTCCCTTGAGCTCTAGGACTAGCCTTGTTGCAAACCTTTGTACTTTCTCTAACTTCTTGACGTGCTTGACCAGGTGTGGGTTCCAGACTGGTGCTGCATACTCCAGTATGGGCCTAACATACACAGTGTACAGTGTCTTGAACGATTCCTTATTAAGGTATCGGAACGCTATTCTCAGGTTTGCCACGCGCCCGTATGCTGCAGCGGTTATTTGGTTGATGTGTGCCTCCGGTGATGTGCTCGGTGTTATGGTCACCCCAAGGTCTTTCTCCCTGAGTGAGGTCTGTACAACAGCTTCGGGTCAGTCTTTACTTTTGATGCTATGTCATTTTCATATTGTCTCTGAGCCTCCCTTCTTATCTGTGCATATTCGTTTCTGGCTCTTCGGCTGATTTCTTTATTTTCCTGAGTTCTCTGTCTTTTGTACCTTTTCCATTCTCTAGTACACCTAGTTTTTGCCTCCCTACACCTTTGAGTGAACCAAGGACTCGTTCTGTTCTTCCCATTATTTCTGTTTCCCTTGGGAACAAACATCTCCTCTGCCTCCTTGCATTTTGTTGCTACATAGTCCATCATTTCTTGTACTGGTTTTCCTGTCAGTTCCCTCTCCCACTGAATGTCTTGAAGGAAGTTCTTCATGCCTGAGTAGTTCCCCCTTTTGTAGTTTGTTTTTTCCCAGCCTATTCCTGCTACTCTCTCCATTTGGAGCTCAACTATGTAGTCGAAGCACAGAACCACATGATCACTAGCTCCCAGGGGCCTTTCATACATGATACCCTCGATGTCCGAACTACTCATGGTGAATACAAGGTCCAGCCTTGCTGGTTCATCCTCTCCTCTCTCTCTGGTAGTGTCTCTAACATGTTGATGCATGAGGTTTTCCAGTACCACATCCATCATCTTGGCTCTCCATGTTTTGGGACCCCCATGGGGTTCCAGGTTTTCCCAGTCAATCTCCTTGTGATTGAAATCACCCATAACTAGTAACTTTGCTCCCCCCATGTGTGCTCTCCTGGCCACCTCGGCTAGTGTGTCGATCATTGCTCTGTTGCTCTCATCGTATTCTTCTCTTGGCCTCCTGCAGTTCTGTGGTGGGTTGTACATTACTGCAATTATCACCTTATGTCCCTCAGAATGGATTGTTCCTGCTAAGTAGTCCCTTTCGCCCGTGCCATCCATTCCTTCCATTTTCTCAAAATCCCACTGGTTTTTAATGAGCAGTGCAACTCCTCCTCCCCCTCTCCTCCCTCTGTCTTTCCTGAGGATTTGGTATCCGGATGGAAAGATTGAATCTGTTATTATTCTGGTGAGTTTTGTTTCTGTGAGCGCTATTATGTCTGGGGATGTCTCTTTGATTCTTTCGTGCCACTTGTTTGTTATTCCATCTGCATTTGTATACCACACCTTCAACTTCTTTTCTAAGACTGTGGTCTGGGAGGTATATTGGGGTTGGGGAAGTGGGAGACCTGGTAAGGAACTATGGGTTGTTGCTGTGGGGGAGGAGTTTGTAATGTAGTGGGGGGCATTGGATGTGGCATGGGTGTTTTGATTTAGAGTGTTTGGTTGCACTGGGGTTGATCTGGTTGGGAGGCTTCTATAGGAAGTTGTGAGGGAGGCTGTATTTGATCTTCTTCCTGAGTCTGGGATCTCTTGTCTGTCTTCTCCATCCCCTCTCTTTCCTCATTTCGCCTTTGTACCATCTCTCTCAGTTTCTTCCTTTCTTCTTGTGTTCTGTCGCGGTCGAGATACACCTTCCTGTATGCCGGCATGTCCCTTAATTGTGCTTTCTCCTGCAGGATCCTGGTCCGAGTCACTTCTGCCTTGAAGGTCACTCTCACTGGCCAGGTTCTTTTTTTTACAAACCCCCCTATTCTCCGAAAATTTTCCAGCCGGGTCATGTCGTCTTTTCCTATTGCTTTCAGGATGCTTTCAATTGCTTTTTTTTCCCCTTGTTTTCTTGCTTCATATGTTTCCCCTTCAACTTCCTGGAGCCCATACACAAAGACTGACCTCACCCTTTCATTCTCTCACTGCGTATCCCTGTGTATCCCCTCATTTAATTTGGTTTCCTGCACTGCAGCTTTCCTTTCTTCAGTTTC